>NW_010301714.1:0-51115 GCF_000700745.2 Antrostomus carolinensis
TTATTTATCCACGTACAACTTGGTCAGACCTGCAGGACAAGAGGGACAAAGAAAGCAGGTTAGAAATTAGCAATGCATTTCTTAACTATGTCTTTGCGTAATTTGTTGAATTCAACTAATTAGGTTTTCCTTGTGTTGGGATTTTTTTGTCGTGTTATTTTCTTTGGGTTTTTTGTTTTGTTTAGGGGGGTTTTTTGTAAATAAGTGAACACTTGTTTCATCTCAATCTATGCCGTGTCAATAGGTTTTTCTAAAGAAACAGATAATGACTTGTCATCCAGAAGGATTAACCTTTTTGTAAATAAGTGAATACTTGTTTTATCTCAATCTATGCCGTGACAATAGGTTTTCTGAAGAAGCAGATAATGACTTGTCATCCAGAAGGATTAACTTCTACAAAGAGGTAGTGTGTGTAGTCAGAGCCCAGAAGGAAGGATGGAGGGTACTTTTGGAGACAATCAAGAGATGCAGTAATGTGGGGTTGCCTTTAATAGCAAAAGTCCTTCTCTTCAGATTTGTCTTGGCTGGGAATGAACCCCACTTCTCCTTCTTAAGTCATCAGGAAACAGAGATGTTTTCACTGTGCCTGTTGTACTCGGCAAATGAGTGAGTGTGCAGACCTGAAGCTGTGCCTGAAATACTTTTATTTTAAAAACTGTGAAGTGCATGTTTGTGAGGTATGATCCAGCCCTTGGTGAAAGCCGGGATATCAATTCAAGCCACATCAGTTGCAATAGCACTTGCTTGCATGCTGTAACCTGCAGGTAGAACATGGAGGGACCAGTTGAAAGAGCAATAAACCATCTTGCCTTCTTTGTGGATCTGTCAAAGTGGGCTGTTACAGGTAAATGCTCTATGAATTTTCATCCAACTGCTTTACAGTAATTTGTTTATCTAAGTATACCCTCATCACTGGTTAATATTTCAATTTTGTACAGAAAAAATGTTTTAAGGTGTGTCCACTCTCAAAAAAAAGCACATTTCACTTGCCAGGCACTCTTCTGCTTTTTGGTTTGGTGGGGGTTTGTTTTGTTTTGGGGTTGTTTTTTTGGGTTTTGGGGTTTTTTTTTTGTTTCTCCTCAACCATGTAAGAACACAGATATTTTCTGCAGGTTTTAATTCCATGGTAAAAGCCATGCCACCACATGGTGAGGTTCTACTGTCAACTACTACCCCAGGCTGTCAGGAAGCAATTTAATGGGGTATGAATGCAGCATGTAGGGCTAACCAGGTAAACCACGTGTGTGCTTCTTCCCACAAACCACAGCTGATCACTAGCTTAGTCATGATAAAGCCAAGTGACCAAACTTGAGGGTATTTCTTCTTTAAATTGAGCCGCTGAACTGCACCGTGCAAGTAAGACTGCATCAGCTTTACTCACATTGCTGAGAGTGATGTTCTGAGTCTTTGGTATGATTCTCATTTCTACAACAGCTCCAAAATTTTTGCTTTTCAAAATCAAGTATTGGTCGCTGTACTTGTATGTTACACTCTTTTGACAGTAACAATGTTTGCTTCTAACAGCATACTTCTTTTTCTTTTTTTCTTTGATATGACAGCTTTCCCTTTGGAGTGAATGCCAGTTTCAGGTGGAAGAAGTCATCCCTTTCTGAGGCCAGACTAGTACTTTGTAGGCTGATGCTCGACAATCAGACCATGAATATTTTCACTGGCTTCAGCTGAGTTAGTATGTTGAACACTTTTGTCATGAGTGACAGATCCAGGACCTGACCCTTGATCACAGACCAATCATTACTACTGACAAGAGGTAAAAATGAGTTTTGAATTCCAAAATGGCTTAAAGATTTTCTAGCTTTCTGCACTCACTTCAGTGCTTGAGTTTAATGATTGAGTCTGGGATTTGTCCATTATTATAAATGTAAGAGTCATACAGGAAGATAATACCGAATCACATGTAAAAATAGATATTGATTTGTTGGTGCTGCTCCAAATGCTTAGATCTATACATATCAAATGCACCTGATTTAACTTACAAAATTAAAGTCTCCTTGTGGGTGCATACTTTGTATAGTATTCATAAAGAACAACAGCCTCTCTTAACAGCATTATAAAAAATAAATATTGCATGTATTTCCCTAAGCAATTCTTTTCAAACACCTAGATCAAAAAGTTTTTCTATTTAGTGTGAGCTGGATTTCACTAAAAAGCATTTAAACTGCAGCCCTCAGGTAAATACCTGTGCAGTACTGAAGTATTTGAAAGATATTTTTGTCTCCTAATAATGCAGATAATAGCATAAAGTCTGTCAACAGTTTGTTTTGCTATATAGTATACAAGTGATTTACTGTACCCTGGTACACGACTGAATTATTTGTCAGCTGCTTTCTCAATATATTTTCAATATAGAGATGTGAAAAAATCATAGAAATAGGCACTGGAGAATTTAAGTCACCTTTAACTATGTGACTGAAAAAGGAATAGTAACTAGTCTATTGAGAAAAAGTATATTTCTGGAGCACAGATTACACTGAAAATCAAAGGTGTCTCATTCAGAAGTCCCTGTTATATTTACAGGTTTCATCTTTCCTTGACCATGGACTTTGTCTTTCTTAGGAGGCTCCTCTTTAATGATTACTCTTTCCTCAGGAAGACATGCTCAGTTACCTACACAAAGATCAGTAATGTGGGGAACTGGAGCTATTGCTTATAGTTTCAAAACAGATCATTCCCCAGGACACGGAGTCCTCCCCATGGGATCACTCTTCCCCAGCAGCACCAGGTCGCGTCAGGGCTCCAGGCAGGGACCACGGCTGGTGGTGAAATCTTATTCCATCTGTCTGCTTCTGTCTAATTTATTTTGCATCTTGGGATGCAAAGTTTGCAGAGTTATTTGCAAACCTAGTTGCATGATTTGCAGAGTATTTGCAAACTTGTTTGCATGTTTTGTGAGCGTGGGAGTTTGGGCTGTGCAGAGGTGGGTTTTCATTGTATACCTGATGAAGGAGAAAAACACACAGCTGGCCCTGAGAATTGGATTCTCTTCTACAGAGACAGTGAGCTGGGGAGCTGTGTGAGAAGAAAGTGATGGTCTGAAACACTGGATTTTGAATAACCACATTCTCAAAAAAAAAAAAAAAAAAAAAAAAAAGCTGAAGATTGTATGTCAGTTAGCATTTACCTCTCCTAACCTGTAGTGCAGTGGAAGAAGGTCCTTCTATATTTGAGGGCCTAAAGCTCTTGCTGCTTTGTTAAAAAATTTAAATTCAGGTAGACAAGCTTTTGTATGGACCTTTACCTGGACTATCTTTAAGGCTGTAGAAAGCTTTTCTTCTTATTCTTCCCTGAAATTCCAAAAAGCAGAGCGGAGGGGAAACTTCTGGAGGGTATCAAAAAATAATATGACATAAAGTGAGCATTAGGAATTGGAGAAAATGTGTTTGACTTTAATGGAAAGCAGACTTTGCCCCTAGACAGCAGATAGTAGGGGAGTTAAGGCGCGGTGCCATGTTAACCTGTTTGTGTAAGAGCCGAGCGTGTGTCTGCACCTCATGTGAAGCTGGATGTGTGATGTGCTGCCACAGTAATTGCTTTGAAATCAGGCAAAGGGATGTCATAACAGCATGAATAGCTGTAAAAAAAAAAGTCTCTGGAATTTGCTTGTGTGAACAACTACTCCTACATTTGTTCATTCTTTTTGATAAATTGTTCCACTCTTTCTGTGCTGTTGAGTCCAGTATAGCAGGGACACTTTTGGTTTACTTGGTTTGGGAAGGCAGAGATGTAACTCAGGGCTAAGTCAAGAAAATTTGTGCCCTGCTGATCTGGTGGCAAAGGATGCAGACAGAAGAAAGAAGCAGGTCGCATTTGGGCGCAGACTCAAGAGAGCGTCTCTGAACAGGTATCACGAGGACTCCGGGTCGCAGTGGTACCTGGTGATCTTGGCAGGATAAGCTAAAGAAATATCTGTCACCCCAAATAGGGAAGGAACCATAGGGAAGGAAACAAAACGTTGGCTGGAGGCACACATCAACAGCCTTTCTCATTTCCTTTACAAGTATATGAATAACAGCTCCCTGCTCAGAAGTGAGCATCTTCCTGATGCCCAGGAGAAGCATTTGCAGGGTACCAGGGCTGTGCCTGCAGCCCATTGCCTCTCGCCCAACCTACAGGCACCAGCACATGGTGTCAGCAGGGGTTTGGCTTGGGATCTCCAAATCCCACAGGTGGAAGTTTGGGCTGGGATCACATGCTACATGAAAAATCCTAATTTAAATTAAAACCAGTTACAGCAAAAATTAGGGCTCCGTTCTACATTTGCTGAGCTGCTGCTAACTTGCCTGCTGAAGGTTTTCTCTCTCAAGTAATGGAAAAAGGAGATAAATTGTGTTGGTGTCTAGATGGCAGCTGAAATCACGGAGGTTTTGCTTCATCATTTATAGGCAATAAGTTTCTTGTATGCCAGCGAACACCCCAAATATCATAGTGTGTGTGACTGTATTTTATTATACAAGATGTAATTGGCTCATGGTTACCTGGTCCCCCTCCTTCTACTTTGTGCCTTTGTGTGTGCACATGTATAAAAGGTATATATGTATGTTTGGGAATTAGAAGAGCATGAAGATTTGGTGTATGGTGGTTCTTCCATTCATCATGCTGGTTTTGTTTTGTATTTTCTTCTTTCTTTTCTGATATATCAAAATACTTTGGGGTGGTTCTCAGCCTAAACTGCAGGGAGTTTAATGTTATTTTTATTCAGTCTGAGTCATTTAGTCATTTGAAAACTTGACTCTGAGTACACATGTTGAACAGTTTTGGAAAGCTAACCCCTGAAGTTAAGCAGGGAAAAGAAAAATATTATGGTAGTAGAATGTGGTCTAGAAATGGGAGTAAATCAGACATTGAAATAAACTTAGGTTCAGCAATAAATTCTGGATCTAGATGTTTGTTATATATGAAGGTCTATGCTGGAAAAGCTGCAGTTTTAAATGCACAATATTGTTCAGGAGAGATGCACTTCTTTCCCTCACCTGATACACGGAGCATTTTAAACACATCCTTTAAGAAGAAAAACTTCTCCATTATTTTATGTAAATGAAAACAGGACATTTCTCTGTCACATCTTTTCTTTATGGTGCCTTGGTGGACTGAAAAACTAGAAGTGAAATAAATCTTGCCTGTCTACTGCAGGCTTGAGAACAGATCAATTACTTTGCTTCTATTTTGTGTTCCTCTTCAGTCTGTGAGAGAATAACTCAAAAATTCAGAGTAAGTTGCTTGCTGTCGGGAGCCTGATAATTTCACTGCCAAAGAATTTTCAATGTGGGGATGACAGGAATTGTTTTTCAGTCTTCTGGTTTTTGCAACTCATCATGCTTATTCTCCCTGTTGTGCATACTGCACTCAGCACAGAGTAGTAGTACACAGAATTTTTTAATAATCTGTTTACTACTGTCTTTGGGTTTTTTCCTGCTTGTTTCAAAGTCTGGTTGTTATGGGTTGGGGAATTTTTTTGCTTTGCTTTTTTTATTAACATTTTTTGTTTTTTTATTTTCATTGGTGTTTTGCCCTGTAACGTGTGTGGAACTCTCTATTGCTTTCTCTTTGGAGGAGTGAAGGGGAAAACAGAAGAAAGGCAGCTGTCTTTTTTTGTTGTTGTTGTTTTATTTTTCGAGTTGGGTTTGTCTGCGGGTGAAGATTTGGAAACATGACTTCCGATCCAGTGCCTCACTCCTGCCAACTGGCTGTGTGGCTCTGGATTAGCAATTCAGTCTTCTATCTTCCCTTTCCACAGGAAAATAAGAAGGACTAGATGCTTAACTTGAGGTGTAGGAGAAGGTATGACTAATGAGCCTGTTAACAGGTAGCCAAAGATTACTGCATCTAGTGCTGTTGCACAGAGAAACACTTTCAGGTGGGTTCAGATCCCACTCGCAATGTAAAGATACTTGTGTCGCTGTATCCCTGCGCCCTCTCTCAGCTCCATCATTAGATTTCGACAGACGTTTGCAGTTACGACCTGAATATTCTTTACAGGCTGTAAATCTTTGGCTTATAACTGTAGGACAAGCTGTAGGACACGTTGTTCTTAAAATGTTATCTAATCTGGTAATTTAATTATGCTAATACAAATGAGTGCTCACACAAGTGCTGATCCTCTTGACTACCGCCGTGTGCGTTAAACATTTGTGAATTCATTTTGCAATGTGCATAGTTCCTTATCGTTTTTCTCCAGAAGGCTTGGTGACTAGGCACAACTCCATAACGCAGAAACAGCTGATAACTCGCTTCTCAGAAGGAGAAACAAGATAGGAATAATCTGAAAATGGTAATACAGAAATTGTGACATAGCTGTATTGAAGGCTTGGACTAATACCAGTGTAAAACAAGTGGTTGGGAATTAGTCATTTTCTTGGGGGGGACTATGACTGAAATTCATAAAAGAGGGTTTGCTCTGCTTTTCTATAGATCTGATGGAGACTTAGGCAGTGTGAGCCAGCATGTAGACATGCAAAGATAATGACATGTCTGGCTTTGTAGTTCTCTGGTGCTGTGTTAATCGAAGTCTGTCATTTTATTTAATTTTTGAAACTTGTTCAAAATGTAGGAGACAGATATGATGGATTGTTCAGTTCATGTCCTGGAATGTCAAAATTCTACATGTATTTTATTTTGTTAAATGTTAATCAGTGGGTCACTAAATTATTCTTACTTAGTTTAACAAATAAATAAGTAAATAATTTCAGGTTTAAAAAAATATTAAGTGTTAAAATAGAACCTTAGTACCACACACTTCCCACAGAGGTATTAACAGTGATTTCACAACTAAAAGAGTCAGCTGGGTTTGTGTCTGATTTTTTTTTTTTTAATGCAACTGAGAGACAGCTGGGAATCTGCATTTGAACTCTGAAAGCAGAACGTGTTAAACACAACAGTAATCACCAAAATCACATACCTATGAGGTAGTAAACTTAATACCTATGAGGCTGTAAATGACATTGAGAGAGTTTATCAGTACTTGTTGTATTAGGCACATTACATCCAAAACACCAACGTATCAGAGACATTCCCAGCTCATAGAGATAAGGGGCAGATAGAGAATCAAGCTTCTGATAACATGAAAATTGCAGAGGTGAGTGGAGCTATATGGGCACATGCCAGTCTGGTATCTGGTTCTGTATCAGCGTTAGGTTAGTTCACTATAGCTCAGTGTGGCCACACTTTGTTCAGATCGTCTCCTAAACAATATTTAAATAGAAAATACTAAAAACCATACCAAGTTTTGATATCGGTTCCTCTGTTGTTTGCAATAATTCAAGGTAGGGATAGGTCGCATAGCAAATTCAGCAACTTCCCACAGTATTAAACAGAATCAATCAGTACTAAGGAAACACCCCTTTCTTATTTTTGGAAGTTCTTGACACTTAGTATAATTCTACTGATGTCTGGCATGCCAGCAACCCAATACAATTTTTGCTGTCCCACATCTCAATTCCCTAACCTAGTTTTTACAAGTGTAGCAGCTATTTTGGTAGGAATGGTTCTGTGCAAAGAAGGCTGTCAAATACTTGTCTCAACTTTGACTGGAGTATTTTGAATTTAACCATTTAGCATACAGAAGCCAAAATTAATTTAGTTTTCTGTAAGCAATAATTAGAATTTTGTCCAAGAATGGAAGGTGGGAATTTTGTCAAATATTGTCCTAATATTAAAGTAATTCCTAAGATAACTTTAAGATAAAATATGATTTTGATGCCCAGGGAAGGATTTTTTGTGGCTATCGCTGTTCTGTATGAAATTTCATGGGAGAGGGCAGATGATGTTCCACACCCCACCTCTTTGTCCCCTCTGATGAACTTAAATCAGAATGCATCAGGAGATTGCTTTCCTTGTAGGGAATCAGCTGCCTGGATTTGCCACATGATGATGTGAAATGAAAGAAAAAATATTTCCTAAGACAACCTTAGGTAATGTTTGGAGGAAAAAAAGCATGTTTATTTATATTCTATAGCATCTCCGTTTGGAAAAACTAGTAACATATTATCCTCAAAATACTTCAAAATGAGATACTGGAAAAACCAGTAACATATTATCCTCAAAATACTTCAAAATGAGATGCTGCTGCCCTATCTCATAAGATCTGAATTCTTCACAGTTTTAGTTTGAATTCTGCATTCAGTTCAGTAAATCAGTAGGAAACATTTTGAAAATTGCTTTTTAATTCCATAGACTGGTGTGCACACTATTCTACTCAGTGCCACAATAAATGTCAGGATACTTTATTTTGATTCATAGACAATGGTATTCTAATTACTTGCACAGTCCTCTGTACATAAGAAACTATAATTTGAGAATTTCTCTTAATTTTTACCAAAGGAATTGCCAAAAAGCCAGTGGCATTTACCACGGGGTGGTTACCATGCTTTGAGGATGATTTTTGCAGCTGAAACATTCATACGAACGCATGCTTTTCTCATGCTCAGCTTAAACATATCACATCTGCTATTCATTAATTCTTGGTACTTTTCATAGGCTACTGCAGTATGTTTTAATCCCTCAGTGGATGCAGCTCCTGGTATTAAATCTCATACCAGTGAGGAAAATCCATGCATCAAACCATAATGGAAAATTTTGTGGTGTATGAAGAATATCCTACACCTTATGATGTCGTCTTTATTCTCTGACTGCTTCATCGTGTCTCCTGTTTCTACTACTTGTCTCCACTCTTTTTTTTTTCTTTTGTAAAAGTTGTAAATTCTCTGGGGAAAAGGACTTGTATTATTTCTCACAGAGGCTGAGCTTCACTTCTGACTATAATTGTGCAGTTATATTCAAGTGCAATCTTAGTTTTAAATATTTGGGTTAAAAAAACCCAACCAAACAAAGAACCAAACAAACATCAAAACCCCCCAAAAACCCAAAGTACACACGCCCTAAAAACCCTTTAAAGGCCAGTTTGATGCATTGAATGTAAATATTTAATCACTAGTGAAAATATCAGAAAAATTACAATCGTTTGGGCTAAAAAATATATCCAGTAAAGAACAACAGCCATATTTATCTGCTGCAACACCTGGCAGCTACACAGAGCCAGCAGATGGAGGGACCAGCACCTGCAGAAGTATAAGGAGATCCTACAGCAGGGAACAAAGGAAGATCAGTGAGAACCGAGAGGGCGTTACTGTCAAAGGGGTCTCAGAAATTGGAATAATTCATGGTTTTTAAGGTTGAAAAGTAGTTTAAAAACTGCTGATGAGTTCAAAAGTGCTGATGAACTTGTCTGAAGAAGCTTTGGCAGAGCCGATGTGTTGAATTCATTAGAGCTTCACTCAGTTCTGCCAGCCTTGCATCTACTGCTTCTGTCTTATTGTTTCTTTCTTGTCTGTTTATTTTAAGAAAATCCTATAAACTCCACTGAAATCCATTGCAGTCTTTGCATGGCCACAGGTAGGCCTGAAATGCCATCTCGGCATGCCTGAGCAAGAAATGGTATCCTAAATTATTTAAACAAAGCAATCTCCAAGTCTGATTTAATCCACAGGGTAATTGTTCCATCTATAACTTTGATTTCAGTAATGAAATTAGTGTATCATTAGCCATTATCAGAAGCAGAGAAGGAAACTAGAGCCTCCAGAATCCCTCACTCAGAATATTTCCCATAAAAATCCCTGGAATTCGTTCTCAGTGAACTCAATAGTATCCTTGATCCTGTAAAATTATTTCCATACAAGATCCCTGGCACTGGTGACTGTGTATGTCATTTTTGTGAATATACTTCACTTGGGAAGATAAAACAGAAGGTGGATCAAGGCAAGAGCAGATCTCTGAGGGGCTGTGGTTAAAATCCCATACAGGGTAAAGTGTGGGGAAAAAAAGACTGCTTGGATGCTCATAAAATTTACAGGGTCTTGGTCTAGGTTATTTTTCTTTTAGGAGGTTAATAAGTTTAAGGGCAATGTCACTATAAAAGGAACAGTTGAGACCTATACTTTATGAAATAGCTTTTTATACTTTTTGTTGGGATTATTTTAAATTGCTGCTGTTTCTTTAAAACTCTGAGTATTACAGATGGTGTTCTCGGGGTCATCATAAATAACTAAGCTGGAAAGTGTGCATGTGTGTGTATGAGTAAGGTGCCCTGCCAGGCAGGTTGCAATATATTGCTTGGTGAGCATTTGGTGATTTACAATTTAAAAAATTAAAAAAAAAAAAGTGGTAGAGGGTGGCGATGGAAGGGTGAAACAGAAATACTTTGTTATACACTACTGTAGGCAATAGTGATATTGATATAGTTGTAAAGCTTCATATCTCCTTAGAAATCTTCATTGAAAGCTTTTGAAAACTGTTCATGACTGCAGCAAGCCTCAGGATCTATATTAATACACATCTCTTCAAACCAATTCCAGCTACAAGGTCATTGCCCAGGGAAAGCAAACTGGATGAACTGATTGTGTCACTCAATTTTCAAGCAAAGGGAGTGTGTCCATGTGAAAGGTCTATCTGTTGTTAATGACCGGCAGGGACATGGAAAATACAGAGCATTTAATATAGGCATGTCCCATGTTATTGCTGAAGGTCGTCAGTATGATCTGTGATCTTATTGCTCTAGAAAAATACAAGATGTAGAAAACATTTCAAGAGAAATTTTGTTGTGTAGATGTATTCCCTGAGTAATCAGACACCTGTCGGTGTGTCAGGTAGATGCAGGCATGCAAAATCTCAAAATATCATCCTTTCATCAGCATATCCTTCAACCTGCAGGCCATAGGACATTTGTGGCTCTGGGATTCATGCTCTTTAAAGGCTGCAAGATGCCTAACTGATAGGTATGAATGCTGAAGTCTGCTATTTTTAATACCTTTGGCCAAGGTACTCAAAACTCATTTATAGAGGTTGATCATTTGGATGTCAGAATTGGATTCCTCACTTGCAGCCCACTTACTGAAATGGTTTTATTATTTTAATTATAAATATCAACATGGGACTAAAAGAAATAGAAGCAAACTCTTTTTAGTAGTACAATGTAGTTGCACATTATATAAAAAGTCTTCCTCTGCTATCCTTAATTCTTATCCATAATTCTTACTTTTTCCAAATACAATCCTCGCCTAAACAAACCATAATTCTTACTTTTTCCAAATACAATCCTAGCTATAACACTTCTTGCATGTGAAATGCTTGACTGAAAGAAGACCAAACTTAATCTTTGTGGGTTTTTTGTTTTCCTAATTTAATTTGCAAAGTAACATACTGCAAATGGTAGCTTCAAAATTTTAAGAAAGAATGCATTGCTCTCCAACTTCGAAGGTGCTTATGCAAATCTGTTACATAATTTTTTTTATCATGAATGGTTGTCATCGTTTTTTTTCCTAATTTAATGTGCAAAGTAACATACTGTAAATGGTAGCTTCAAACTTTTAAGAAAGAATGCATTGCTCTCCAGCTTCGAAGGTGCTTATGCAAATCTGATGCATAATTTTTTTTATCATGAATGGTTGTCATCTTAAGATCTAACCCAAGTCAAACAACATGCATTTGCAAACAGGAAATCTGATTGGGTGGTCGTAGCTGTTCGTGGGGGTCTTGTTATTTGTGTATTTATAATCTTCATTATGATATTTAAACTGTTTCTGTTATGGCTGTAGCAAGGAATTTGTGAATCTTAGCAAATGTTGCATGCAGCTATTCCTCAATGCTTCCAATTTCTGCACCAGAAACTAAGAGTCTTACAACCACATGGAAGATTTTAGGGAACTCAGCAACAGACTGAAGCTGCTTCTTGACACCCACTCAGAAATTGGGAGCTTTCCCTCATGCTGTGAAGAAAATGCTCAGCCTCTTGCAGCATCGTGCCATAACGTGCAGAAGTCATTCTTCATGCTCCAGATGGTTCTGGCTGCATGTGTCGTCTTCAGGTACAGCAACATAAATTCATTTTTCTGTCCTCTGTTCTAACAGCTCCTTGGGCAGACAAAATAACGCAGCAGGAAATAAGACACCATGCTGAAAAACTGTCTGCCTCTTACAGTCCTCCATCTGGAAAATAAATCAGGTAGAAAGAAAAACAGTAAATCAGGAACAGTGGGGACTTTAAAAAATGAAGTTAATGTTAATTTAGTTAGGAGAGGAGATGATCTTTCCTTCTCTGTTAATTTTTTCTGTGGTCTATTAAATTACTTTTTTTTCAACTCCCATGCCTCCACTCCTCATCTGGAAAACAGAAAATCAAAAGAAACAGGAAAAAATATTACCACAGAGCTGGGAGATCTTAGCATAGGGATCATGTAATGTGTTTTTCCAGTTAGACGAAACCCTTGTGTATGTGTGCTGATGCAGATACACAGGTTTAGAAGTTTAGGTTTAGAAGCAGATCACCCTTTCAATACTCCAGCCATTTGTGTTACTGTTCTCAATCTGTCCAAGTCCTGTGGATGAGAGCTGGAAATACAGTTTTGTTCCTGCACACCAGGGCTTTGGTTCTCCTGCTACAGCAGACAAGTAAATCCTATTAAAGTTGATGGAGATTTACTGATGTCTTGTTGTGGGGGAAAATCTGAGTTTCTACTTGCTATGTGGGTCTTAAAGAAGGGTTGAAGAATGGACTTCACATGGAGGGAGGACTGAAGGGATTATTTTACTTTCCTTATGTACAAAAGTTAAACTTGATTATAGTAGCCCAAATTCTTGTTTGCTCAAAAGGTTGTCGAACAGCCCCTCTTGACTGCTGTCACATTAAAGCAGTCTGGGTAAAGCCTTTGTTTCCCTTTAACAGAGAAGATGGAGCAAAGTCTTCTGTTTTCTCAAGAGAGACTGGAAATATCAACTGATGCTTTGCAACACAGATTTATTTAATCAAAATTATTATTATTGCAGATTAGAAGCAAAGCTGTCCTGGGTTAAAAGCAAATATTATGTATATAAAGAAGGTTCATAACATATTTATAAACCTGATGCTGTCAAAATAGATCAACCAGGAGATAATTGTATCTTGTAGATACTTCTCATAGACATAGCACTCAAATAATTTATCTTTTTGGTACAAGTTTTACTAAATCTAAAACAATAAACTGAAATCTTTATTCCCCCTCTTCAAAAATATTAATAATAGAGCCTATAAGATGCAGTAAGTGTTTGTGCTTTCAATGGCTTCCAAGTCCTTGATGTCCTTTCAGGAGTGATTTTTCTGGTCTTCCCCAGAGGAACACCAGGAAGCCCACAACCATGCGACTCTTGAAAGCACAAAGCACTGCCCCAGCTCACCAGGGACACCAGAATCTCAATAATTTTCACTGGTTAATCTGGTTTGAAGTTTCCCAAAGAGCAATGTGCTAAATTCACAGCATTTTAAATAAGTAAAGTGGAACAGCGGTGGTTTAATTAAAACTTGAGAGATTGTGTTCAAGGCAAAAGTGTTTTATGCTACTGTGGAAGTGCTCCTGTTTAGCAGCAGCTCCTCTGTGTGTGTCTGGAGAACAGGATAACCTCAGGAAAAAATGAGGGGAGGGACAAACCTTGGATAATCAGCAAGTTTACAAACATGTTCATCATGGGTTTTGAAGGAAGATGGAAAAGAAAAAAATTGGAGGTAATGAAAACCAACAAACTTTCCCAGTTCATATGAGGTTTTAGGACATTTAGATGGCTATAAATGTGGTACCAATATTTCAGTAACTACTGTGGAGCGGAGGGCCAGTTTGAAACACTTCAAAGCATCAATTTAACATCTGTATCTTATAAAAAGCATGGAAATAGTACTTAGGACAAATCAGAAAAGTACATGTGTTGTAGTAACAGTGTAGCAGAAGACAAATCTTCTTAAGGAAAGAAAAGTCTAGTGCTGTTTTGTTTGAATTGGTACACCAACTGTGGTATAGAAGTGTTGTAATTAATATTGCATTTCAAAACAAGTCCAATAAGATTTCAGTGTGAAAGTTTCTTTAGTGTGAACAGCAGATTAGGGACAGAGTGACACAGAACTAAACCACAGCCGTCTCTTGTTCTAGCCTAGGTGGTGACATCCCCTTTCTCTTGGAAATTCACTCTTTAGTCATCAATGGCAAAATTGCTGTGAATATTAGTTCAGATTAGAAAGCATATTGTAATAAGAATATGCTGTGATCTTTCAGTACTCTCAATTTTAAAAATTAACAAGTTCCACACGTATACTCTACTAGTTTGTTTTTAAATAAAAGAATAACTGTAGGCACAAACTTGCTTCTGGCTAGTTTAGCATTGTGAGAGTTGTGGTTTGTGCTATCATAACTAATTATATGAACTAAACAGGAAACATGTCTCTGCCATACATTAAGAAAATGTGAGTTGCTGTGAATATTCTCATGCCACCAGCTTTATCCAGATCCTTTTCCAAACCATTTCACCAGAATTACAAATATCATATGGCTCGGAAAATAATGACAGATTGAAGGTCCACAAACATCCTCTGAATAAATCCACCATACTTTTGCGACTGACTGTGAAGTATTGTATTCCTCTGTCTTTTGTGAGGCTTATAGTGTATTGCAGGGAGAGCTGCATCAGAAATATTTGTTGCTCTATCAGGAGAGAGGATTGGCCAAGGGAATGTCACTAGCACTGACCTGCTGAAGGAAGCTGGCGAGGTGGTTCCGTTTCCCAGTCCACCTTTTTTCTTTCTCTCTCTCATCCATTTTGATGATACATGGATACCTGGTTTTCATGATCCTTCTGTGGAGCCTCAACTAAAGAGGGCCTTTATCTCCTCTGAGGTCTTTCAGAGTTATTGCAAACACTATTTTAATAAATCATTTTTCTTGCCATAGGAGACTTGGATGACAGTCTCTGTGGCACAATACTCTAAACATATGTGTAGTACCTCCTACAAGCTTGTTTGCAGCTGGTCCAGATTTCAGTTCTGTCTATAGTGCATTGGATCTGGAGCAAGAGAATACTGTGGGGGCTTGGACAACATTTGGTCCTAATTTGAAAATAATTCAAGCTGTATTTAAATGCTTACTTGGAATATCTCACCACTTGGCAATTTTATGCTGGCAGTCACATGAGTTATCTAAATTGTAGAATCATGGAAAAAGTGTATTCTTATTGAAAACTGGCTAAAACCCAGAATACATTGGCTACGAGATGAACTTGTTCAAATGGGAAGATATTTCCAGTTAGCGTTTTATGGGGATTAATTTTTAATTTCCAAATTTTTTTTTTTTTATTTCTAAAATTGGTCCTGTCCTTCAGCTGTTGTTGTCCACTGCCTGTGTCTTGCTGACCATAACTGTTCACAAATATGACTTTAGCGTTTCTTTATTAATCATTACCAGACTCCCTCTCTATTTTGGAGCTGGCTTCTGTTCAGGCTGAAATCTCAGTTTGTCTCAGGTATTTCCCCACACCTTGAAGTTGGTCTAAATTGGCTACAACAAAACACGGGCTCTAAAATCTTCCACTTCCAAAACAGTCTCTGTTCCCTTATGCTTCTCTCCCTCCTTGTTAACACCAAGGACTTCAGAAATGCAGTCTGGTCCTCTTTGACACTTCTACCAAAATCTCACTGGAAGGACAGTTTCCTGACTGATGTTGTACATTGCTGGTAAAACTAAGAGGATGTCATCAGCTATTTTATACCAAGTACCTGTCTCTGCTGCTTCAAGCCTGTCCTGCACCTCTGTTGTTGACTGCTGCTGTTTTGCCAAAAGGATGGAAAGATGCTTTTTCCTACATAGGGCTGAAATATCTCATAGCAACTTGTGCAAGGCAGCCTTTGGCCATTGCAGTCTTTGTCCAGCAGCCATCTCTGTTATGACAGTTAAAAGAAGGACAAAGAAAAAAATCAACCATGGACAGGCAGACGGTGTGTTGTGATCATTTATTGCCTCTGAATTTTCTGACTCTTGCTTAGCGTTCTCCCATCTATTCTTTGCATTTCCTTGTTGCCTTGTTCCTGGACAGTAAGAGATGTGAGATGAGACACACTATTGATTAGTTATGTGCTCAGTGTGCAGCATTGAAAAGCTCGAGCCTGTAGGACTTGTTGAGATATAACAGTGGTAATCTGCTTTGGCTGAACTGAAGGTAAGATAATGCAACATCTATACAGGCACATAATGAAGATGGAGGAGTTGAGTTTATCCAGTGGGAAGATCTACAGAAATTATATGATATATGTTTATATATAGTGGGCATGGTGGTGTTGGGTTGTCAGTTAGACTTGATGATCTTAGAGGTCTTTTCAGACCTTAATGATTCTAGGATATTTGTTAAAGAAAGGAATCTAAAATGTCCTTATTGTGTATAAGAAATAATTTTATAAAAATGTTGGGGTTTGATATTGCAAATATTTGCTCATTGAAGTTAAATACTTGGCTTTTATATGGAAAATTAACAAGGACAAACATTTTTAATCTGACGGCAAAGCAGATGATTCTGATTTGTGATTATTTCAAAAACAAAAAGCAAAGGCAAATACCAAATATGTCCATCTACATATCTATAGATGTATATATCTATATACACACATGTAATACTATGCCCTACACACTGAAGGTTATATCCTGGGCACCTTAACCATTTGCCAGATAACAGCACAAAAAATGAATTTATTTCATTGCCTAAAACTGAATGTAGCTGGCAGATTCCTCACAACAGCAGCAAGAGTCAGCCAGCAAGGAGGAGGCACAATTTATCCCAGCTAAGTGTTTATTGTGGAAATTATAGTTAGTCTTCTGTTCTCCATTGCAAACTCTTAGAACCTTTGACAGAGCTAATGGAAAAACATTTCTCTTGAATGTTGTCAGACGGAGCTCTTTCCAGCATGTCTGAGCTTTGGTTTCCCTGAGGTAAACAAAAGGAACCCAATTTTGCGATCTGAAACGTTTTAGATTGATGGTTGTGTTTGGAAGTTAAGTGGTGGAGGGGTGTCCCCTGTGCCCTTCCACTTCCTGCTGCCGTGACAGCTGCTTTGGCAGAGAAAAATCTTAGTATCTTGTTTCCCGGCAAATGAGATGTTGATGACTGAAGTAATCTGGAATTATACAGAGAGTTTGTAATAAAGAATACAGTGAGGAGCATACGCATAATTTTGTAGAAACTATCCTAAGTTGCCTGACGGTAGACAATCCATTTCAGCTGGACAGGTTTCTGGTGCTTTGCTTGAATTTTTCTGTTAGTCTTGAGAACACTCTTAAAGCATTTTTTGGAAGTACAATCATAACTAGCACAGGCTAGTGGAGGACTTTGTCTGGGGCAGGCACATTCGGGGAGGTAGATTGCCTTAGTAGTTTCACATTGATGATCTGTATGAGAGCTGATTCAAAGGTTCTTAGTGCTGGAGATGACAATCAATTTTCCTACTATCAGGTCAAGCAAGAGCAATAGAGAGCTGTTAGTGACAGCAGCCACGTGCTGTCAGGATTCAGGTCCACTCATAAGAAAATAAGGAACACAGATTTCTCATCTATTTCTCTACTTTCTGTACTGGTCTCTAGATAGATTGGGCTTCTAATCACCTGTTCTGTCCAGTTGGCATGTGTATTTATGATAAACAGTCATAAGCCATGTCTTGAGCTCTAACATGTTCCATTTTCTTGGAAAAAAAATAGTAAAAATAAAATAAATAAATAAAACCAAACCCCATCCAACCAAAAAACCCCAGCTGCTTCAACAAACTATCCAATAGCTCTCAGTCCAGGGAATGGCAGCTCCAAGGTCTGGCGTGTTTTCTGTGTATGGTTGCTCACTTCAGAAGCGCCAGGTAATGTGAATATTGAACCTGAGCAGCCAGGGGTGTGAGGCAAATGCTCACAGTGTCCCTTCCCTCATTATTCAGCTCACAGTAGGTATTTTAGATCCTCACTTGAACTGGGTTGTGAGAGTTTTTGTTTTCTTTAATCTTATAACCTCTCGGTCTGACGTTCCTGGCGCAGAGCACTGTTTTCATACTCTTCTTGCAGTCTAGCAAACCAGCAGCCAGCTCTGCTATTTTTCATCTGTGAAATGGAATAAACAATTTGATATACGAAGATATTTTTCATTTCTAGTTTCAAAGCCACAGATTTTTCCCAAGATGGTAAGAAGCTCAGCGAGTTCAGCACATTGGTAGGGGTTTGTCCGATGCTTCTTAGGGTTCAAAAATTGGTTGCAGTGCTATGTTGGGAGATAAAGACAGCATATTCCGTGTTCTCTTACTCCATTTCTGCTGTATGAGGGATTTTATAGAATATGTGCTTTTATTTGAGCTCCTGCCTATAACACTGTAATGGCAACCACTGAGTTGGTGGTTGAATTCAAGATGTAGCCTTCTGGCTGTGGTCTTCTGAAGGAGGGAATAGCGTTCCCCACACTTCGCTGGAGCTGATCCTAAAGCAGAATTTCTTCCCAATGAGGTCAAAATATTAAAAAACTTTATGGAATAAAAAATTCTAAACATTTTTAAGACTGATTATACCCTAGGCTGTTTTTGCGGCTGCTGTTTGCTCTGGCACTTTTTTCACTCTTGCAGTAGCTTGTGTCTGACAGTAGATTTTGCTTGTCTCTGGTCCTTCAGGAGAAGCCACAGTCAGCTGAGTTGTAGTGGGTAGGTTTCAGTAGATACCTCATTCCCTGTCCTCCGGGAGCTTCTGAGCAGTTATAGTAACAGATGGTTTTATTAGTAAATATGGCAAAACATTAGAGAAGACAGTCCTAAATAAAAACAAGTAAATAAAAGTTTAAACAAACAAACCTACTCACTGACGTTGTACTCACTGATTTCTAAAGTCAGGCTCCAACGTGCTGCTCTACCAGATCTAGCAAGACTGATGACAGTCACTAATCTCTGATCTCTGTGAATCACTGTGTGATCCTAAACTACAGCCCTAATTCCTGGTAATTAGACTTAACCCGAGAGAACATCAAATATCTCCAAGTATGTGTTTACAAGTAGATCAGGAGAATACTTTATGATCTTGATATGAAGGGAATGTTCATCTTAAATTTTTGTCCAAATGATATTAATCCAGTGAACCCAACGGTTGCTGTTGCATGACACTCTTCTTGCAGAGGTGCACACCTTGCAGAACTGGATCTTGAGTCAAAGCTGAGTCCTGCATGTGCGCACATGGAGCAGAAGTTCAAAATTCTCCAGTGTATTTGTATCTATCATGAGGTGACTTTCTGTTTTCAGAGTGATCAGGCCAGATATTAATTTTAGTTGACTGCAAACAAGTGAAGTACCAGGTCCTTAATAGCTGAGTCATTTGAAATGACGTGTTGGTGACACCTACCCTGCAGTCACGGAAATACAAGTATATATTTAATTTCTTTGTAAAAGGCCCATAAACCCTTTTGAAAGCTTTATTAGGCAGAGTCCGGTAAAGAACAGCAATTTTTTCTCGTGGTGCTCAAACTTCTATAATTTAACTGTACGTATATAGTCTCTAAAAGGTATTGTATGCAAACATACACACACACATACACTCAGCAATTCTCTGGCAACATTAGCAATGCTTTGATCTATGTAGTGGGTTTTATTTCTAATTTATTCAATAATTTTTTTTTCTACTGATCCATCCAAGAGGTTCTATTAAGCTGCTCTTCTCCTCGGCTCATATAATGTGATATACATATCCTCTCACCAGCAGGGCTGCTTGGACACCAGCTCGGAGCAGGCAAGAAACAGCTGCAAGTGGAAGCATGTGATTTTTCTCATGTTTATCTTGGCATTTTAGAGCACTCTGAGCTTTTCCAGGCTTAAGTATTCATTAATAGCAAAGAGAGGAAAGAAAGTCATTTACGTTAAAATAGAGAATGAATGCAGAAATCAATATTTTTGGCTAACTGTAAATTTAGCACAGCTGGGAGACTTGTATGAGTTGAACATTGTATGAGGAGACCGT
This sequence comes from Antrostomus carolinensis, assembly GCF_000700745.2. NCBI lineage: Eukaryota > Metazoa > Chordata > Aves > Caprimulgiformes > Caprimulgidae > Antrostomus > Antrostomus carolinensis. The sequence continues at coordinate 19,818 of NW_010301714.1, forward strand.
TAGCAGAAATGAGAGACCAATGGTCTTTCTTGTATGAGAAGACCATTAGCAGAAAGGGAAGTTTCTACACATCATACGATACACCAGGTCTTTGAAAGAGAAACATCACTAGAATAAAACAGATAAACAGTCACGTCACTTCTAAATTCTTACCCTTTCAGGGTAATGCTCCTGAATGTGCCAGCATCTGGGTAATAGCTGCTTGCTGTGGACCAACACACCTGGACATGGGAGGAGCAACGGAGGGGTACTTCTAGGGTTGTAAGTCCCCTTTTTGATACAATGGGCAGATTTGGAAGCCTGACTGCTGCCAGTTATGCTATGAGGCTTTCAGGTTCGTTGGGATGCTCACTGGAGTTGTGCTGTTGAGTTAAAACCATGTTTAACGCCAGAGCAGCCTGGTGTTCAGGGCTCACATGGGATTCGGCATGGGTCCTGGCAGCCACCTACCCTTTGTGACGATGCCTGGTACAAGTTCATTACCCAGTAGACCCAGGCAAAGACAGTTTAGGACTCGGGAGATGACCAACAGTTTGGAGAGAGGAGCATAGCCTGGCTCAGCCTCACCAGAGCTTTCAGCCTCTCCTGCAGCACGGCAGTTGGGATTGAGTGATTTTGGGGCGTTTTCTGGCTGACAGCAGGACAGGACTTACACCATTTGCTATTGCTGCCTGTGTCAGAGTGCTTTGGTCTAGCTGACTGCTCCGTGCAAGTTGTAGCAACTTCTTTTTTCCTAGTTAAATATTTGTGATTTTTTAATTTTTTTTTTTATTTTTTTTTTTTAGTTTAAACTTTGATGGTTGTTTTATGGGTAAATAAAATTAGAGGTCTTTGTTCAAGCAAATGCACACTGATAGCTGTAAAATAAGTCTCTGAAAAAGGACCGTGTAAAGAAAGAGCAAGGAGCAGTTTCAGAATCCTCATGTTTAATATTACTGTTTCTCTTTTGAATTGCCTGTTATTGTAGCAGATTGACTCCTGCAGCTTTTTAGTTTACAAGCTAGCTTGAAAATCATAAGCAGTCATGTTAATAAAACACACTCAAACAATATTTCCAAGTTTTATATGTCTGAAAGAGTTGCCATTTCAATAGTCCAAAAATATTTAATTTACTATAATTTAAAAGCAGCTTCAAGTTACTAATAACTACATCCATATGTTTTTGCATGCTAGGATGGTGAATATATGGGCTAGTAATAACATCTCAGTTGCTGACTACATCAATCCCAAAAAGTTAATCTGGAGATTTTTTTAATGAACAATGATTTCTATTGTTTCTCATTTTATTATTCAAATTACTAGTATTTAAACATATGAGTTGGGATTCCTAAATCTGAAAATTTTATTTTAAAAAGTAAATATTTTAAAATACTTTTTAAAATACTTAAATATTATTTTTTAAAATAATCTTTAAGTTGCCATCTCCACAGTTGAGAGGGTAGTGAAACATAAATGGCTCCGCTTTACAGGGTTTCAGAACACAACCTGAGTATCACAGCACTTGCAGTAAAAATGTGTTGGAGCCAATATTGGTTTGTTTTTAAAATATGTATTTTAATCAATTACTAAATGTCTGAGAAGAATGCGAATGGGGGGAGCTCTTTTCTCTTACCTATTCCAGGGGTTTATTCTTCAAGGCTTATATTCAATACAGAGATGTTTTCTGCTCTGAACAGAGATATGATACCAGGGTTCTACCATGAAACCTCTTCCAAACAAGATAAATTATAGTATGGAATGCTATTAACATCTTAGTCTGAAAATAAATCACAAATGCTGCAATAATTAAAATCGGAGTACAACAAGCTTCATAAAAATCAAAGCTTTCCATTATCCCCCAAGTTATCTTCAGAACATTTTGTTTTTATTGTACCAGAAAGATGTCAGATCATTTCTTAACGTTCTCAGGAAATGCCAATAAACTGGTTGCTCAACCTATAGCACTATTATAATGCATGAATCAAAATTCACTTAAAGGTAATCCTTAATGATCTCAATATACCATAAAATTCTGGATTGTTGCTCTGCTAGGTGTAGGAGGCAACACGAGGAAACTTCATATATTTTTCATATTCAGGTAAAGGTTTCTGTCAGGCTGATTCATTTAAAACGGGTAGAAAACCATGATCTTGCATTTAGCATCCCTAAGGGTATTTGAAAGACATGTAGATGTGGTACTTAGGGACATGGTTTAGTGGTGGACTTGGCAGTGTTAGGTTTATGGTTGGAATAGATCTTCTTAAAGGTCTTTTCCAACCTGAATGATTTTATACTTTGCAATCTTCAGTCATTTTCTTATTGGTTTGTGCAAAGCTGCCAGAGGCTCCCTTAATGAAAGGAACTGCAAGAACTCTATGAAGCTTTCCCAAAAGCACCTATTGATTTTTAGATATCCCAAACTATTGAGTTTACAACTTTTGAACCTTTATAGAGGGATAACCTAGCCCAGACACTGTGCTGTTTCTGATATTCAAGTCTGTCTCGCCACATGACACTGTAGTCATAGGCCTGTTCAGCTAGCTTGGGTTTCTCCATGTGGTAATAATTTGTTGTACTGATTTTTCTAATTCTTCCAAAGGGTTCAAGAAAGAATCTGTTTTCTCCAGAAGAAAGTCAAAATTAGCAATTGATGTTCACTTCCTTGCCACTTTTCCATAATTGCTCAAAGCCCAACTCACTGTCCACTTGCTGTTCCATGCCAAGTCCTGTTGAATCCTGCTTGGAGTGTTATATAAACTCTGAAGGACAAAGATGAACATTTGGCATATGTAATTACACTCTTTAAAACACATTATAAACCTAAATGGAAATAATAAATCTTTTTTCCTTCAGAAGGAGGTAATATCCACTGAAAATGGAAATATAAACTTGCCAGAGTTTCCAATCTTGAAAAAAAATTACAGGTTCCTGTTGAAAACTCTTGCAATTTGCATGACACCTTCATTTTTGTACATACTGAGCTTCAGATAAATTTCAAATTATTGAATCTTGAAAGGGCCCCCCCTAGACAAGTGGTTCCTACCCATAGTATTATCTGACAACATCATCAGTGGTTAAGTTGGCCAAGTCAATATTTACCAGATGTTCATTGCATTGACACTTGCCAAAATATGTCCTGTAATTGAGACTTTTTCCTCAGCTTACAGCTTTTCCTGCTGTTCCCAGATTGCTTCCAACAGTTAAAAGGGAGATGCTATAGAAAAGCCAGCAGGACCATTATTTACGTAGGAGCTTGGTAAGCTAGAAAGATAGCAGAGTAGGTTTCTTAACAGGAATAAAAATGTAAATAACAAATACATTTTAGCTGTTATTAGGGGGGAAAAAAAGAAAAGAAAAAAATTATTGTCTTCTGTTTTACTTGTGATCAATTTTTATGTGATTGCTTTCCCACATTTGGAAGAGTTGAGAGTCTTGAAGGGTTTGGAAAGTGATATGAGCTCATTATATTAAAAACATTGTTTGATTTTTCACTGTGATTTAGATGCAGATCTGGTACACTTTCTCTGTGGCTTATTCATCCTCTCTACAATGTTTTCCTCTCCCTTTTAAGAAGAAAGTGAAGACACAAGAGCACACACTAATGCACATACAGTAACAGGTGAAGGCAGGCTGGTGGACCTGGAGAAACTTATTTTTTAGACAGAATCTGAACAAAACTGGTGTACTTGAACAAGGAGACACCAGAGCATGGCAGAAGTAAGAGGGAGATGAAGAAGAACTTTGTGGGAAAACTAGGTAAGCGGTGGCATGAGCAAGTCCTGCTTTTTGTTAAAAATTATGTCACTGGTGAAGTGTGAATTTAGAAACTGAGACTGGTGCTTCATTAGACTTGCAAAGGGGAATTTTCTCTGGAGCACCAGCCCATGGAGCTGGGTGTAGGGAGGGAACCAGCCCCTGGCCCAAGACCAAGTCCTGGTGTGATGTCCTCTGCAGCAAAGCGAGGGAGGGAGTTAAGGGTGGTGCAGGTTTGATTACTGGGGAAGGACGTTGCAGGGCACGTTGAAGTATCTCTGTAAAAGACTATTTTTCCCCCCTAAAGTAGCATGTAGATTTTTCCTTTAAAACAAAACAAAAAACTCAACCAAAAAATACCCCAAACCTCTTTAGCTATGTGATACTTGTGTAGGTCTAAATATAAAAGCATTTGTGCTAAGAAATTTCCTTGTACTTGTTTTGGAAAGTCATCTGCTGCACGATGCCATTTTCAAGAGTACAATTTGTTTTTCACTCCATCTTTTTATAAGGAAAAAAAATGATAATTTTATAACTGCAAGGAAACTAGAATTTATCCTCAACCTTCTTCACAACATGCAATCAGAAATCACTCAAGCACAGATTAGCTGAAAAAAGAATAAATTAAGTTTAAATTGCTCCACATAGACTAATAAATAAAATAAATGGCCATCATCCCAGATGAAATACTAAGATAAGTATTTTGAAAAGCGCATCTACTTGGCATTTGCTGCTGCTGTGCTGCAGCTCCAAAGGAGATTCATTAGGTTGAAAACAACACTCAGTATCTCTTTAACTTTTTATTCTCATGATCATAGATTGATCATGTTCAAAATGCAGAATTTCTCTTTACCGAGATGTGTTGGTGTTGTCCCTAGTCAGGAAGAGAAGTTGAACCATCATGGGTTTTTGCAAAGTGAAGTCTCAAAAATGTTGGTTTTCCAAATGCCTGACTGAGCTTCATAGTGTTTTGTCAAAGCTGTAATTGAGCTGTGCTTTCCGTGTCCACCCCTATACTGATGTTGAAGACTTTCTGAGCAAAATACATTTATTACTGATCTTGTAAGAGACAGCACCTATAGAAAATATTTCCTTCATGAAGAATATATTCTCATGAAAATTAGATGTCAAGAGAAACTTTCTACAGAAATTGCTATTTGAGTATAAGCAAGTAAACAAGTGGGAAAATGAGTATTCCTCTCAGCCATCTGTACAGACCACTATAAATAACACAGCTACCAACATGCTACACAGAACAGGTTGTGTGTTAAAATTCGCAGGCGTGATGTTTGGTTAAGTAAATAAGTGGTTCTGTTGTTGTCCCTGTAGTTACTTGTATATGGATTTTTATCTGGAAATCCCATAATAGTCTTAGCACCTGTTTGCATTTATAGTTCCAAAATAAAAGCAAAAACCCACAAGCTTTTTCCTCATCTCTGATAGTTTGCTCTGCCTGATGCAAACCAGCATCCACCTGCAGAAGGTGAAAACCCTCTGGGTGCACTAGCAGGGGGTGCTGCAAAGCAGATTAACTGAGATAAGCCATGCTCCCCTGAAACTCAGTGCAGAGTCTTTTGGAATAAGCCTGCAAGCGAGAGGATTAAATTTAGTTTCAATATCTATTCTCAGTGATTACCAGTGAGGTGTTTACAAGGTTATTACAGGGTATAGTCTCACAGAGTTAGAACAAAAGTACTCAGGTCAAGATATTATTACTAATTCTACTATTATAATTCTTTTGATAGAAACAGAAATAAGAATTGATATTTTATTTGCCAAATATATTTTTGGTAGGCAGCCTAATAATTTGCAAAAGCTAATGATTTTAAGTGCCTAGACTTAACTACCTGATCAGATAAGCTGTGAAAACTTTAAATAGATCAAAAAGTACGTATGCCCTCAACTCCTGGTGATGAGCACAATTTGTTTCTTAGATGGCCCACCTAAGTATGTACTGGCTCTTCCTCTTCTAGACTATTCTTGTCACATATTTGTTTAGCTGAGTAATGAGAAATTTATGCTTTTACTGTAAATTCAGTTTAATTGCCTGAATTCAATGGGATGTGTGAGTGGGACATGTTATGTCCAATGTCAAATATTTTATAAGGAAACCCATTTTTAGAGTAAACAGACTACAAAGTGCTGGTAAGTCTATACATTATCTTAAATCCTTTATGATGTCATAAGAATTCAAAAATTTATTTCCTTTCTCAAATTTTTAACTATTTCTCTTTCTTTCTCTTTTAGAGTTTCAGTCTATAACTTCAGCTTATTCCCTTTCAAATTATAGCAGTGCTCTCTCCTTTGTGAAGTTAGATCATGCCTAAAAGAAGAAATTCCTGACTTTATTAAAAGAAAACACCCTCCTAGACCAAAGAACAAAAATAAGAAACACAAAAACAAACAAACCACAAATGAAAACTTTCCCCACCCTTTCCTGAGTTTTTGGAGCTGAATTGTACCCAATGACTGAGCATTTTTATTTCTGTTAAGTAACTGCCTGATTGCATCACATTGCATCCTCAAAGAAGAAAATAAGGATCTTGGTAAATGTCTCCCTTTGAAGCTGTTCCCAGTATGTGATTCTGGCTATTTTAGTTATGTAAGTTCTTCTACCATCCCTCAGGCAATGTGATGATCAAAGACAAGCCACAATATCCCAATAATTAATTTTTACTATTTTAAATACTAAAGAACAGGAAAATTAAAAGCATGACAGAACAAAATCAATAAGCAATGATTATTTCATGTACGTTCTCTTTGGGAATGCCTATGAAAGGTCAGCTCTGCCTGCAATATGTTTACATATCCTTCCCCCAAGTGATCTGCAGGTCTCATTTCATGTATAGACCCGTTATGAAGTTGGGCAAGGGAAATTCTATTTCCTTTTAATAATTAGTCTTTTGTACTAAGAAAAACCTCTGTAAGAATATAAATGAGAAAAATACAAGAAATTCTCGTTTATTTCTATATGAGAAAAACCAATATTTGTCAACTGGTTAGAAAATCTGCACTGGGGGACACAATGATGGAATTAATTCCCTGCACCTCACTCTGCTTACTGAATGTTACCTCAAGCTTTATCTCCTCCAATAACCTGTATGTGTTTCAGTATCTCACTGGAAGAAATGCTAATATTTCTCTGTGCAGTAGAATTTCTGTTCCCTAAAACTCACTGCTAGGAGAAATCAAGTCTAATTTCACCAGCCACGCTTTGAGTCTCCTCTCATCCATGCGTGTTGATGGGAGGGTTGGTGAGGCAACCGGCGGGTCAGGGGCGCGGGGGCTTCCATGTGGTCACACCTTCTGGTCTCTGTTGGTTTTCTCAGCTGGGGGATGTGGCTGACAGGATGTTCCCTGCAAAACAGTAGGAACAAGAGGACACATTACTTGGGTTGGAGATTTCTGCATCTGCACAGGAGGGAAACATTTTTTCCTCTCTGACTGGACTCTAACTTTTTTCCAGTTAATTATTCATTGGTGCAGTTTCATAATAGGCTTGTCTTGGAAACAGCTCTAGGATTGGTTAAATATGTAGTCAGCATATTTATATTCTCCTTTGTTGCTGAGAAAATAATGATCTTTAATGTTTTAACTTTAATATCTTTAGCATTTTTTTAATAACCTCTTTCCTGAACTTAACTTCCTAAATAAAAACTATGTTTAAATTAATCCATGAAGATTTATATTTTATATGCGTATATTTCCAACTATAAATTAGGAAAGTTTTTTATACATTTTTAATCTTTTCAAAGCATCTTTGAACTTAACAGTAATTCAAGAAGTTCTTATAAGTTCCCTTTTTAAAAGACTTGGACAGAAAACTGACTTGTGCTTATAAATGTCCATAAATATTTTTGAGTAATGTAAAAAAAAAAAAAAAAAAATTACACTTACCTGCATAAAACAATATAAAGGTGAAGCATCAAGTATTTCCACCTGTTAATTTCACAATTCACACAATCAAAACATCAGGTTATCATATACACTTTGTCTGCAATACTTACAAATATACATCTCCAAGAGAAACCACCAAAATTAGTGCGAAAGTATGAGTTAAAAAGAAGCAAGATATTTGGTACAATGATTTCCAGTTGTTAGAGTTTTTCCTCAAGTTTGAACAGTTTTCGGTGCTTATAAAAGAATCTACTTCTGATAAGACCATTTTTGGATTTGAAGTAGATGCTCTTGATTGAAAAGATCATATGAAATACATCTGAAGAGAGATGTAGTTTTAGTGAAACACAGTTTCCGATTCTGATAATGTATCTCTGCTTTTTTTGGCACTCTAATTGTATATGTGGATAGATATAGATAATATATTATTATTGGTTTTTTAAGAAGTTGTGACTCTCAACCAACCTCGAGTTTCATTTCAGAGATGCATATTCCCTCCCCACCTAACTAGCATCCTGTTTAAAAGGATCTTACACTTTAAAGAAAGGGTTTCAGTGTTGACCAAAATTTGATTTTCCCACCTGTGAAAGAACATGTGCTACTTGTAAATAGAAGAAGCGGAATTTCAAAAAAGAATTTTATATAAATCAAGGTTCTAATAGCCAGTTTTAGCATATACATTTCTGAAAATCAACTAAAAGAGAACAGCGAAGAAAATTGAAGAGAAATAGAAGTAATAAAATCCTGCTTTTCAAAGACATCACAAACCCAGCAGGGAATTACTGACAACAGTGGTTTATTTTTTGTTTCTTTCTTTTGGATGCTTTAGACTTTTCCTGTGGTGTAAACAAAAAGGAAAATGTTCCTGGAATATTCTCTGTTTGTCTGGACATCTAATTTAATACAAAAGCAGCACTGAACATAAACAAGTATAGTTAAATTCTTCAAAGATCATAAATACGAGCAGTGACCTATTTTAGCAATGTTATATGAATTCCATTATTAACCAAGTTGTTGTTATAGCTACTGGGCTCAGGATTGTTTTTGGAACAGAAACCATCCAAGTTCATTGACACTTTCCAAAAACAACATATTTTGCATTTGAAATGACACAAAACTGTGTATTGCCATGTCACGGTGTTAATTTCCTATTCTGTAGCCTTTTATTTTAGTTTAAAATGATGATATACAACAAGTTCTACTGGATTTTAATCTGACCACCACTCCTGGGTAATAGCTAGAGAACTTTTTCTCTTACTGCTAGAGAAGAGCAGTTAGCCGAGCTCCCAAAGAGCTTGTGTATGCCCAGACCTAAGCCTCAGGCATTACTTATGGTAATACATAGAATTTAGTAATTCAGGTTGAAAGGAAGGCAGAGGAATGCAACATTTACTTGATGTCACCTTTCCATTCCTGTAACCAGGTAAAGCAGGTAGCGATTTAATGGCATTTTTTGAAAAATAGCTTGAATAAATGCTACTACATGCAATGATAGTCTTTTTGTGCATATATGTAACCAACAATATTGTTTTCACATCATTCAGCAGTAGGACTCTTCCGAGGGGCTTTTTCCGACCAATCCCATAATCTTGCATGTTTGGGTATGTGTACACATGGATGTATATATTAAGTATAGGATGCATCTGTGCTCTCATAGGACAGACCTATGTGTGCATGTGTTCATGACTTTAATTTTTGTTTTTTTTTAATCCAGTAATGACAGCTTTAAACTCACAGCTGTCTATAAACACAATATTAAAAACATTAATGAATCAGGACCTAAGAAAGTTAGATTTTAAATAGCTTCAGATTTTGGACTAATTTGCACCCTGAACAACCAGTATACAGATAAGCCAGGGAAGGATTTAGCTTTTGGAAAATCAAGCCTGGAAATAAAAGTTTTCTTTGTTGTAAAATTGATAGTACTGAAATACATGAAAATTGTTGATATCTGCATCATTCTTTTTGTATTTCATTTGTCTTATGCTCATTAAGGAACCAAAGCTCATTAGGCAAAGTGAGAGCTCTTTCAGTTATTGGGAGACGTAGAAGCAAAGAACTTTGTTTCTGAACCTCATGCCATGACGTGCGCTTAAGCTGTGAGCAAAGCAAAGCATCTTTCTGCTTCAGGGAACTTAACTGGCTGTCAGAGAGTGTAAATGCTAACTCAGGGTTGGAGACAGTGAGAAAGTTCTTCTGGTTTTGTTCTTTTCATGTGTTGTCTGAAGCACAGCAGGCATGAGAACCTGTCACCTCTGCCATGCAGCACTACATTTATGGCTGTTATTGCCTTCTTTTCTGTAACAACCTGCTCTATAAATATGAATAAACTATGTTAGAATATTCCATTTGAGTTCATAAGTGATGATAATTCCATATAAAAGTTTTACAAAACAAAATCTACATGAAGACTTCTGCTTTAGATCTAGCCGGTGGAAAAAAAATGGGCATTTCCTCTGGAGTAATTCATCTCAATGCAGTATGTAAAAGAGATTAGAAGTAGATGAGACAGGAGGAGTGCCCTAAATACAAAATATTACTTCAGCTGTGCAAAACTTGTTACCTGTAACCAGGCAAAATAGGCTTAACCCATGTGTCTTAATAAAATTACTTTAATCATGATTTATGATCAGCTCAAGCAGATTGCACAACAGATGTAAGGAGGTTTTTTTCCTTTTACTCTTTTTTTTTTTTTCTAATTGTTGCACTTGATTTTTATAACTGTTATGTACTGCTTGCTTCAGGTTTCTGAAATAGCTTTTCCATTAATGGGATCTGATAAAGCCCTAAAAAAAATGGCTCTAGTAACCATTAAGGACATGTTCTGTTAAGACCATTTAAATGAAGGAAAAGTCGGGTGCTTAGCTGAAGGGTTGCCTGAAGAGGACTCTGTCCCTAATACCCACACAGTACTTTATTGTATTTTGTTCATGATTAGGAGATATAAAGTGGAATTCAGAGCACTTGGGGACCTCCTTAAGTTACACCACACCTCTCAGCTATTTTGAGTTTGCATAGCATTCATCTCAGTGTGAAGGTTTAATCACCTGTCCCATAGGGATGCTACCATATGCTTGTGTCTCTGTAGTGGTTCATACAGAGTTTTGAAATCTGGAAAATTCATCTTCCACTTAACTGTATGCTTTAGCAGCTAGTGTGACAATGAAAATAAGATATTGTGTGTGTGCAGGCAGATGTGATGTCAGGTTTCAGAATGTGGCTCCGTCTTAGAGGTTTCGCTGGCTGAGCAATGACCAAGGTTCTTTTTAGTTTTCTATAAAAAGATTGATTTTGGATTTGTCCCATTAAACAAAAAATAAGTGCATGGTACAAGCAGCTTTGCTTATTAAAAGAGGTTTACTGATTTCTTCAAAAGAGAAGTTAACATATTTATACAAGGGGCTAGGAAAATAGTAACAATGGAAACACTGATAAAATGCAGCCCTGTATATCTGGGCTTTTATTCAATGTTGTTGGTCTAACTATTGTTACTGAGTATCATCTAAGAAAACCCTACAGGAATGATCCTAAATGTTCTGGTATATCATTCATGCAAAGATGTTTTCTTGGTAGATATGTAGTTCATATCGAAGGGTATTTGAGAGATTTCCTAAGGCAGTGGGATAATATGGAAGAAAAGTGAATGCCAGGAAAAATTAACTCTTCTTGAAATCCTGTACATTATAGTGCTGTGTTCCAGTGTTTAAACCTGCATTTTCATTTAGCACACTGGAGCTAACCAGGCGGCTGAATAGGTGGTTTGTCTTTGGCTTAGGTGCAGCTTCAGCTGGACTGCTAGTTAATGCCAAGTGAAACATTTTTTTTGCCTTTGACTGTGCCAAATACTATTTGCATCCACCAACACACTGGGAGAGTAATGCACAATTTGCCACTGTAGTAATGACCTCTGAGAGCTTGGGTTAAGTTGGATTCTGATGAAGTAAGCAATAATGCAGCATGGTTTTACTGGAGTGACTCACTTGTTTTCTAGTTTGTACCTAAAAATGCTCATAAATTGAGTATCGAGAACGTGTTTGCTCTATGGACTAACTATGATTACAAATGTCTTTAGAAGGGTTTAATCAATATATAAAGAATGTAAAAAAAAAAAAAAAAGAAAAGTATAGACATATAAACACTACACACGATTCTCATTTTGAGCAAGGCAGAAAGGGAAATGCATGTGTCCTTTGTGCCCCCTGGCAGGACACTACCCTGAGACTGGCAGTGAGGGGACTGCAGGCTGTTGAGTTGCCCTGCATTGAAAAACACAAATGCAACCATCACATTTTAGTGCACACCAAGTACAGAAGAACTTTCTTTTAAGGTGTCCAGATGCGTAAATATTTTTATAGAGTTAAAACTTGGTGGCAAAATGAAAGAAATCGTGAAACTGGGAGAATTACAGATGTAAGCCATTTCCCAACATGCCCTCCTTTACTTGGAAACAGAGGTTAAGAATTCACTTCTCTGGTCACTTTTTTGCTGTTCCAATTGGAATTCTTTCCCTGAGTGTCATTATAATGTCACTTCTTCTGGAAGCTTTGTTATGGTTTCATGAGCCTGCCTATCAGTTTTGGAGGTTCTAATTACTGTCAAAGTATACACTGGCACATGCCCACATAACTGTAAAGAAGTCCATAATACAAGTATTAGTCACTAGTGCTGGTTATCAGAGCAAAATAAACTCTTACATACACCTTTCCACAAGGCTGTCAAGTCATTTTGGTAAGGCAAAATGTGTCCTGCTGCATGTGATGCTGTTTGCACCTCCTGCTCCGTGCACATCCATATGAGTAACTAAGCCTACAGCAAAATTTTCACTTGAGATTCCCACCAGCCAAAAAGCTTTACAGCCACTATTGCTGAGGAGCAATGATCTTTGGATAGTAGTCAATTTATCCTGATGAGTTGTACTAATTAAAGTTTACATTTTGTTTTCCAGAAGGAAAAAATGAACGTATTTCATATTAAAGATACTAATTAAATGACGTGCCAAGTGTTACCTCCTGTCATAAAGTGTAAGTGTGCACGTTCAGCAGTTTTTCCATGTCCGTATTGGAATGTCTTTACCCAAGGCAAATTGTTTCCACATACATCTATGTCAGTTTTACATTCATTGAGCCAGAGAAGTGTAGGTAATGAATTTTACGATATGTAGGTGAAAGGTAATACTTAAAATACCTGGAGAAAATTATTATTTTTTTTAAGACACAGTGATGTGAATCTGGAGTTGCCTTAATATACTAAATATACATTATATAGAAAATATTGTAATTAATTGTATTCATAAGTAGATGAAATTTACTCCAGCTTTTCCTATTCTTTTTCTTTAAACAGCAGTGTTCATAAATACGGTTAAAATTCCACAGATTAGGGTTTGTTTGGTTTTTTTTTTCTCCCCCAATGCATGGATTTCCCTTCTTCTTTTTATGAAGAGTTTAGAACCAGATATTTTTCCTTTCAGCTTACCAAGGGATTAATAATATAAAACTTGGCAAGGAAATTGCCGTCTTCCAACTGGAGTGAATATTACTTGATGTAATCCAGATATAACAGTTCCTTGTGCGAGCTGTACCTTTTGCAGCATAAAGAACATAGGAACAGTTTAGTGGTCTGTGCAAAAAAAAAAGAGGAAGCAAGTTTAATTTGTAGGCATGAAGGAGGGTTTTTTCCCCCAGTTTTAGGCAAGGTATATTTAACACTGAGAAAATAGGATTTAAAAATAGTTCTAGTGGGGGGAGAGGGGGGGAAAGAAATCCACTTGAAAGAATATAAAATTTGAGGTTGGTTGGTTTTGTTTGGTTTTTTGTTTTGTTTTGGGGTTTTTTTGCTGATGCCTTCCAAATTTATGTTTGCTCTGGACTGAGATGATTCAAATCTCAGTGGCTGCCATGGGTTTTTGAATGAAAATGAAGTGAGCAGTTTGGGGCTGTGCCTGCAGTGAAAGCCCAGCAGTAGCAGCTGAAATCTAGAGGCAGAGGAGATCTAGAAGGATCTGCCATATCCCTTGCTTATAAGTACTCTTGAGAGGGGAGCAGGGGGGAAGCTGTCACCGTGCTTTATATCAAAATGTTGTCAGTGTGAAGTGGGAGTTCAGAGCACAAATCTGAGCTTCACTGACTTCTGTTTCTCTGGAAATGGAATCCTAAAATGGAGGCGTTGCTCCCTTGCACACACGCTTACGTTGCTCACAAGAAATATAATATAATATATGTCCTTGCAGCCCCAAACGCTTCCCCAGTTGGGGTGTGCAAGAGAGCTACCTGTAATACTGTTGTTAATCTACCAGCTTTTTACTCTAAACTTTGAAGTTATTTCCCCTATACGTACTAAATCACCTTTGAGGCTTTTTTTTTCATATACCAAAGTATCTGTACATCTCATTGTCTATACACCAATGATGTGCGCAGACATTTTAATTTGATCCAAGGAGTTCAAGTTCTGTTTTATATGTCATTTATTTGTGCAAGACAGTATCTGCAAAATATCTTTGTTCATCCTCAAGTCGGAGGAAATGGATCAGATACTTAGCTCTGGATAAAGTCCTGTTTTTACATTTTCCTGGTGCTTAGTATGCATTAATACAGGTGTATAAATTCATCTCATGGCAGCAAACTGCTTATCTCAGAGTGCTTGAGTAGTGGGTATGAACTGCTGTACCGTGCAGTTGTGATCTCACCTCCAAAAGTTGGTGTTAAATCACTGCCCCTAGGATGGGACTGTGTAAAAACGGTTGGATGTTTTTCCACAAGCACGTTACTCTAATGCATTGGAACAGAAGCTGACAGCTGTGTCTTTCACTAACAGAAACCAACTCTCTGAAATGCATTGGCTTGCTTGCCCACCTAAGGACAACCTCCTTCATTCATGTGCATAATATAAATTAAAAAAAAAAAAAAAAAATAGAAAAATTAGCCAGCAAAAAAAAAAAAAAAAAAAAAAAAGGCACGTTCCAGTTCTATCACTTAATAAAGAACAGAGATCCAAAAATGAAAAAAAGGGGTGTGCAAGGTTTTTTTTACAGGCTTTGGAAAATTTTTCTGTAATTTGCCAACAGATTTTGTAGATTTTATGTTCACAAACACTCATCTGTTCACTGAAACACGTATGAGCTTTGGCAATGGGTACATCACATGATACGCACCTTCTGCTGGGGATTTTGGGTGCTGTCTTTAATCAGCATTAACAGCAGCTGCACGGAATGCTGACTGCTGCACTGCCTAATGTTACAGAAGTTATGGTATGCTGTTATATACTTCAGTTACTTTTTTCTATAAATAAGTCAAATATACACTTAATGTGATACAACAGAAACAAAAAATAGTCCTTGATTACATTCTTGGAGAAATAAATGGGAACATATTACTTAAGATCAAGCCCATAGGTAATAGAACTTTATAGGAGTGTCATTCTTTGCTAAGTACTAGAAGTTATTTTGAAATTTCTTTAATTCTCATTGATTATTATATGCTATACATTACTGGAACTCACAGTACCTAATTTCTTGATATCTCATCCATTAAATACTACAATATAAAACATACTTCTTAAATTATACTTTCTCCTCTCTCACTGATCTGTTAAAATGTTCATGTGTTTAACAGGATGAAACATAGATTTTTCTTTATATGTATATATATATATATAAAAGTAATATAATATATCTCATATAAAAATTACTACAGTGTCTATACTGTTATATACATAGTATGTGTAGTGTGTATATAAATTTAGTTATTCCAAGAGCTTTGAGTTTTGAGAGACCATGGGATCTTTTCTGTAGGTGTTTTTAACCATTTACGGAGAAAAATTTCATAGTCTGGAAGCCTCTTGAAGAGGCCATCAGAAGGAAATATTTTTTTATTAAATTCTCCAGGCATTTTCTGGCATTGATTTGCACTATTAGAAATTTTTTTATTTTTTAATTTTTTTTAAGGAAAAACTGTAGTGTTGATTTTGGGCTAACCTTCCTCCAAATGCTATGTATAGCTGCAAATTCAGCAAAGTATTTGAGCACGTGTCCATGTCTATTTCCAACACCATTTCAACCAGTGTTTCCCTTGGACCCCATATATTCCTTATGCAATTAGTTTACTCCAGCACCGCAGAGTCGCACACGTTCTTGATTCCATTTTTGCCCTAACTCTGCCTCTCCTAAAGGGAATGCTCCACACCACCGAGCTGAATACTAATCCTTATGGCCACAGCATGAAGAAGGAGGAAAATAAATATTCCTGGCAGCGTGGAGGCCTAACTTTCCATCTCAGTGTCAGAGGGAGCGATCTCCTATGTGAAATTAAACCTGCATCTGTCTGTAATGTGTTTAAAATGCGGTTGTACTGATTTTTTTTTTTTGCAGAGGGATAATACCTGCAAAGTTCAGCAGAAAGACTTTTAGCCAAATGCATTCTGCAGCCATTACACCTCGCAATTCTTTTGAGCAGCTGCCTTTCCTCTCAAAGCATTTGCCTGTGTTGAATATTACTCTTTTCTTCCCTTGGCACTTATGCTTAGTGCTTGATTCATTCATGGTAGCTTGTATTTGCAAAAGTAGCCTCTTAAACTTAAATTTTATCAACATCATAAGCAAATCAAATCACATAAATTACTATAACTTAAAGCCATTGCACTTAATGCTTATTTTTCACTTGTTTGTTTATTTTTTCTTTGGCATTTTGCAAGCCCAGGCCATTTTTTGCAAGCAGGATGATAAATACCCTGCATGCTCGGGGCACTGGCTGGCTCAAAGCAGTTTGGCAATAACCACGGAGTTGTGACTTCAGCTTAAAAACCCTACAAGAGCTCTTTTTTCACCCTTCAGTTACATTTCTTTAAACAATACAGCAGAAATACAAGGACTTGTAGTCAAATCTGGCACAATGGGCAGTTGTCGCTGCACTTTTAGTGCTGGAACCATTAGAAGTACGTCAGTGACCATGGATATAATGTGACCCTGCAAAGGTTTCCATGGCAGAGAGAAATGGGTGCAGGCTCAAATCCTCATGTCATTTGGAATCTTTATTTTCATTTAGTTATTTTTGCTGTAATAAATAGGGAAAAATTTCAGTGGTGGAGAACTTTCCAGGTCCAACAGCAATAAAATCAAAGGTATTGTCTTAAAACTACACATACAAAGCTCAGGATCACAGACTGTGAGGCTGTTGGTGTCATTAGAAAAATTACAGTTGTGTAACTGAAGGAGGATATTGTCCTCCTGAACTGAAAAACTTGTGTTGGTTAAATCTCTCCTACTGAACCATGCAAAGTAGTATAGCTGAAAGGAAGGACACAGATAATTCTTTTAATGAGCTTTGAATTAGATCCTGTGGCAATCATCATGCCTTTGTCTTCTTTTGAAACCATTACTTTACAGCATTTTTTTGCCCAAGAGCAGCCTTAGACAAACCAGAGGAATGTGCTCTGTAGAGCACAGGAGTTGCCCAACAAGTTGCTACCACATGGCATAATGAGACCTCAAGTTCAGAAACTCAGAAGTGAGTGTTTCCAGTTGCAGAATATTGCACTCCTGGCACTTGGCCACCAGTCCATGCTCAGGCTATTTTCATTTGTGCTGAACGTCAAAAGAATATGAGGGTGTTTACTCCAGGTTTGGGGTTTTTTTCATTCTGAGTGAGCAAGTCCTGCCTGTGGGGCTGCATCGAGGTTAAGTACATCTTTCCTTTTCATTCTGTAATTGGTGGAGAAGGTAATAAAAGAGGGGAAAGAAGAAAGGACTGAGCACTGCAGTGTTCACATGGATTAGAGGTTTACTTTGGCGAAGTTCACGAGTATGACGTGTATTTGCATCACAGGTGTTTTCCCAAAGCTTCTCGGCTGCCTAGACAAGATGTAATGGCAGCAACTCATCCGTGTGCTCCCTCCTGCTGGAGTAGGGCCGATGTTTTGCTTAACCACAAAATAACTCATTCAGGAAAAAAAAAAAGAAAAAAGGAAAAAAATTACCCCGCTGCACTCTCAATTGTTTTCAATTATAAAAGTGATTCTTGGGGCCAGGATTATTCTGACTTAGGCTGTCAGAGTTCATTCCATCATCACGGAAAACATAATCCTGAAGCTCAAGTCCAAGGCAGAGGGAGAAGATCCAAGGTGTACTCTGAGCTTTGAGCGAGTCATTTTTTATCTTTAGCTTCTCCCTTGCAGAGCCACAGCTGAGCTCCTGCCTCTCTCATCCTGTTTAGATCAGATCTACTGGGAGTGTGACCTTCTGGGCCATGGGACATCTTTGACAGAGCGTGCTGTTGGCCAGTGTCCATCTTGTTTGGGTCTGACTGACCATTTCAATAGCAATCATAGATATCAAATTAACAAACAACGCATGAAACTGAGGACAATAACGGGAACAGTTGTTGAGGTTCTTCCTGTTGTTATAAATGTACCTAAAATCCTTGAACGTGCATTTGTATGGAGACTTGAATAATGCTGGGAATACTATCTCTGATCTGTAGAAGAAATGTCAATGTACTGTCAATGTACAGTGTAATAAGGTTGCCATATTTTAGCTGAAACAAGCACTTTTTTATTTGGTTGTTGCTCTGGAAGCTGGAAACAAAGTCAAACACTCTCCCTTGCTGCTGAATGGGACCATTTGTAAATGCCTGACACGTTAGTGACTATTTTCTGAATATACTCCAGAAATTACATCAATCAACAGCACATGCTTATGCATGAGAGTTTAATTTGATTAGTGCTGGTGAGCTGGTTTAGTGATGATGGCACTGTTTATCAATTATTTGCAACCCATAATCTGATGTTGAAACAATCTTGCACGTGTATCGCTGTTGTTATTTTCTGGGAAATTTTCACAGCTCAGTATCTTTAATTAATATGTGTTTACTGCCAAGTGAGAGATGGTTTGGGGCATAGCCTTTTATGAAGCAATGCAGGAAAGCACAACAGCTGTTAATAACTGAGACTGGCAGACAGAAGGCTTTTGTAGAAAGTCAGTATTAATATTTTCAATGGTTTGGAATAATATTAATAATTATTATTATTATTATTACGCTGTGATCCTCAAAGAGGACAATTAAAATTAATTATCATCACCATCTTTACTGTTTAGTATGTGCTCATTTAAAATAAACTCATCAAATTATATAGAGCAAAGGCGTGATTTAGTAGACATTTACTTTAAGATATGTTCATGGAAATTTATACAGGGGGTGATGGGAAGTTGCTGACATTAGATGGAAGTTTTGATTTTCCCCATAGAAGCTCTGTTGCTGCAGGTTGTTGGCTACACAAGGCAAACCCTGCCAGCAGCTCAGTGCCACCTACTGTAAAGGGTCAGAAACCTTCATCAGGGATAGTTACACCAAGCTGGGCTACTAAGGGCTCTCTTACCATAGCAGAGCTGGCATGAATCCAACCAAATAACACCAGCAGATCTTGACCATGTTCTATGATCTATATAAAGTCATTGAGAGTTACCATCCCCTGTTTTTAATGAGCTTAGGAATTTGTACAATTAATTAGGACCTGAAACTGCAAATATATGTGAAATTTTACCCTGAGAAGTTGCCCTGCTGGCTTCAGGGGGATGGTTTCATTAGGAAAGATGATAGCAGTGCACATGCTTATGTCATTAGGACCTTTAGCCTTTAATGAATAATGTATGGCAGCCCTGTAGTGATATTAAATTTCATGTCATTTCTTGTTCAATGCTTTATGGATAACACATAATTGCATTGTCAAGGGGAAACAGCGGGTTGATATTAGCTTCAGCCCTTTGAATTCTGCCTTGAAACCCTAAAAAAGTGAGGTTTATATGTAAGTAGGAGAATAAGTAGACTAAAAACTTCTTTGATTACATGTTACCATAATGTTTTGTATGTTCCTGGGGAACTAGCAGTTAGGTCAGTAACTTTCCTGTGCTATATCTTATAGAACCTAAATGATGCTGGTAGAAGTGCTGCTTGTGCAAGATGAGTTTGAAGAAGGGGACATTCAAGAGAAAAGGATGTGAAGGGCCGATCACGCAGCACAACTTTGTTTTGAAATTGAAAGATAAAAGAAAAAGAATAAAGGATGGCACATAAGCATGTGTTTCACTTTAAAGTGACAAAGAGCAGCAACTTTGTACAAAGAAACTGTAATAAAATCTCCTGCAATATTACTGAGTGTCAGTCAAAAGCATCTAGGAGGACAAGGCAGCTGTGGGAGCTCTTCTCACTGGACATGAAACAACTGAAGAGCTGGCAACGTCAGGTCTATGTGCAGTCATCAGCTTAGCTGCTGCTGGGGAAATATCCTCTATGCTTTGGCATCTGGCCCCTGAGGTTGCTGGCCAAGTGTAAGACAATTTACCACTGGAGTGAGGCTGTTTGCCAGATGGATAAGCCCCTCCAAACTGAGCTCAGACTTTCTGACGTCTCCCACTTCTGCCTGTGCTTAGCTAAGAGCTGCAGCTGGGACCTGGTCAAAGGACCCGTTAATGGGAAACGGAATACGGAGAGTGTAGCTGGTAGAAGCAGGCAATGCCCGAGCATCCACTGAACCTGACTGCTGTGCAGGTTTGCAACATGGTACATGCAGCACCCGCAATGCTTTCTGTACTCCTACTTCTATGTACTCAACCCCAAACTAATTGATCTGCAAGGGTGTTTAATCCACAATATATTCTCTATAATATTGGGAATGATACATTCTTCTTATGGTGTTTTAATACAATATCATGCATGCACATATATGTGTATATACATGTGTATATATATAAAATTTTGAGGATTACTCCGTGTTTTGCCATGACTTGATAGGATCATTGTGCAGAATAAGGAGGAAAGTGAAAATAAAAGCAACCTCCCTCCCTTTTAAATTAAGTGTTTTGGAATGAGACACATAATCATACCCTTTACTTTTAAAGCTCTATCTTGTTTGAAAGAAGCACACAAAACCAACTGCGTAATACTTATTTTCTCTTTCCAGAAGGGACAGTTGACACTCCTGGGATTTCAGCCTGTGGTAAGGCTGTTATAACCCTGAGGCTTAAATCACAAAGCCACTAATACGCTTCAATCTGCTACGCAGCTTTACTGTCCCAACGGATGGCTGGCAGTTTGCAACTGAGAATTAACATGATACGGCGGCTTCTGTTACCCCTGTCATTTTTAAAGCAGCAGGTATTGCTCTCTGTACCGGGAGCTAGGATTTGGATCTGGGTACACATTTTAATTCTAAGCAGTCCTAGAAGCTTGCAAAGCTTATTTCTGTAACCCTGCTCGTTTTGTCATTTACCTCAAGTGGTCTCTCTTGTTCGCTGTTGTATACTGTAGGCTTGTAATAGAAACTTGTCAATGGTTGTTGCTTCTGGTACCCAACTTTCTCAAGAGTAGGAAGGGATAGATTTGACGAGGTGAGCTCCTGAGGAGGAGTAGTTTTCCCCATCCCTTGGAAACAGCTGAAGAAGGGACACCCCTGTCCCAGAGTCTAGGGCTGACATGGCTTCAGTGCCAGCTCACCAGCATTTCTCTTTTTTTTGCCAGATGCTCCTTTTCTGGCATTGATCTGTCTGGTGAGGGACAACAGGTTGAGACTAGGAATAAAACTTCATTTCTTTGCTTCTGGCTGATTGCTAAACTGGATCACTGGTGCTCTGAATGTACTTTACACAGATGAACAAGCATTTCTGTACTCAACACTCCCATTGTGCCTTGAGCTGCAAGTTTCATATTCACAGTTCGTGTGTAAATAACTTGTTTCAGAACAAGAAGTCTCAGTTGAAAGTGATTTTAATGGGAGGTAAACTTGCAACAAGCATTGAGATTTTTCTTCATCCAAGCTCTGAGGTTGTTCCACCATCATGAGGAATAAATTATCTCTAAAGGCTAACAGTGACTTTGGGCCTCTGCTGGCATATTTCTTCCAATAGTTAAAACAGAGAGAAGGGCTAGAGCCAGTTGCCAAATTGTGCTTGCCTATGACTGTAATGAAAAGCAAATACCCATCAACCTGATACCAAAAGCTATAGAACCAAGGGGAGCTGTTAGGGCTTTTATACATGAAGCACTCAATCTGTAACTGCATAACAAAACAAAGCGTATATCTGCACTTGTGGTTTTAGGATTAAAAAAATAACATTTTGGAACCCTGTTTTGAGGTACCTACATGCTGTTATTTTGATTATTTTATGAGGGATTGAGGACCCAGGTGCAAGTAAAATTTGAGCAAAGTATTAAATTGGTCTGTATCCTTACCCAATTAGAGATTTAAAGAAGGCAACAGACCTCATGCCAGTCATTTGATCTTCCCCAAATACTGCAGACTTGTGCAACAGAAGGAAAGAGTCTCTTCAGATTGACGCTTGATGCAGAGCAACAAAACAAAAAAAATTAGAATTAAAGCTTTTCCATCTCATTCCTTTCTAACAAACTGTGAAATATCATTGCTCTCACTGTCAGTCACAGTCTTTTTCTAAAGGTCTAATACATTGAGATAAGTTGTTTTAGGTAAGAATTTAGATTTGACAGCTAATACTAAACTACAATTGCATAGAGAAGGCCTTCAAGTATGTTGGCATTCTGCGTCTACTTCTGCACCTGACTACCCCAACTGGCACCGCTTAGAAATGTCAATACAGAAAAGTTTAGCTTCCTGACTCTTCTGCAGTAAAGTTTAATAACCTTAAAATACAAATACAGCTGTTCTTTGGGGTTTGGGTGGTAGGTGTTTTTTGCATGAACATAAACCAATAACTATCTAACATACTAACATAGCTGAGGAGGAACAGCAGAGAGGAAACATTGCACCAAATTCAGTCTTCTAACTCATGTCAAGAGTGTAGTAAATAGGGCCAAGTAAGTGGGATCTGTGAAAACAAACTCAATCTTCCTTGCAGCCACCGTAAAAAGCTCTTGAAGGGTGATGAAATAAATTAAGAATGAAGAGTAACCCTTGGCAACTTTAACTGTAGAGCCAAAAGGTTATAAGTCTCTACCATTACTACAAAGTTTTTACCCATACAGCTACTGTGGACTTAGATAAGACCCACTACATAAGCATCAACTGAAGTGCCTATTGCATAATTTAGCCCGAGATATTCAACCACAAAAAAATCATCCACAGATCAGACCATGCTGGGGCTCCATGGGGTGTTTGCAATGCTGTAGGTCTTGCTGCAAGACCTGAGTTTAGAGGGACAACCTTTTCCTCTTGAAGCAAATGGAGCTTCTGTCGCAAAGGAGTGGGGAGAACATAAAAAATGAGAACTCAGAGAAATGTATGCCTTGGTGTATATGTATTATGCACAGCTTTGTATCATGAGCAATCAGAAGAGTACACTTGCTGCCAGTGTAGTGTAGCCCAAGAGGACAAGTGGTCCCTGAGCACCTTCCCCTCTGCAGAAACTTGAGGTGACTTCTCAACAAATCACTTCCACAGGCATCCTTTGGTATCCCAGTGCAGAAGAGCCTTACTGCTCAGTATACGCAGTCAATTCTTTATGCTGTGTGTATTTTAGATGAGTAATTCTACATCTATCTTTCACTGGTGTTTCAGAAGACAGCAGCATTTTAAAAATATTAACTTGCATTTTCTGTAGGAGAGTTCTTGTTTGTTTTACTTAGGTGGCTGTATCTTACAAGCCAGTAGAATAAACAGAAAATTTAATCCTGAAAACTGTCTTCAAGTTTGAAGGCAGGCCAAGAAAGGAAGGAAGTCCAGTTTCTGTGACAGTCAAAGATATCTGTAAGTCTGTATTTATATGCATACCTGTTAACTCTATTTATATATGTAATTTATATCTCTTCTGCCAAAGAGCTGGTAACCTCCAGAATGGTCCTAGATAAGACCTGGGGGAGGACTTAAAAATAAGAGAGGAATCACAGAAAAGATAAATTTACTAATAGTGTGGCCTTTGTCTTTAGCTGGAGCTCCAGAGAGAAATCTCCCTCTGTCACTGTGTGCAGATGGTGGGACGAGCTGTGTGCTTGAGGGGCCATGGGAAAGTGCCTTCACCTTGTGCCAAAGGAATACGTTATCATTGAAACCAAGGAAAATAAAGGACTCCTTTGTTCTGAGCTGCCTCTGCTGCCCCAGAGGAGGAACATTTTATGGCTACCCTAGGGGGATAAGCTTTCACCCTAATGGGGAAATGGCCATGAATCTCTCTGGCAAGGGAGAAGACGGAGGGTGGGTGGCTGCAGCCGAGAAAGAGCCGCGTGTTCCTGCATACTGCACATCAGGAGCGTGGGCTTGATGATTTGAAACAATCTGCAGGATAAGCTTTTGTCTTGAGATTTCGAAAAACATTCGCACCAATGTAATCACAGAACTAATCTGAGTTACATTATCTTGAGCTGTGACTGAATTTGACCCCTATGTGTTTTGTTTCCAAGTAGGAAAGGCGTAGGAATGATTAAGTACCCAAGAGTTCTTGTGAATTATGTTTAAACTTAAAGATACTGCTTCTACATAATGACTTACATGCCTCGTTTTGCAGACATATGGCTTATTCTCCATGTGTTATATCATGAAAAATGTGGCTTGTAACTGTGCTGTGAAGCAAGATGTTTGTGATTATAAACATGAATTACTTAATTTTATCAGTTTTTTCTTTTTAAAAAATAAATGGGAGCTATTAGTGTGTTCTCTGATAATGCACAGTGATAAGATCATGTTTTACATATATATATATATTTATAAGTGTGTATGTATGTGTACATATATGTATATAGGTACGTAGCATTCCCAGACAGCAGGATGCAGGTGGCTCTTTCTGAGTCCCAAGAGCTGGATGTATATCCTGAAGGCAAGCAGATTTGAGGAGGAGATGATTGGTGGCCTGGAAAGCTGCGCCAGCAGTACAATCAGTTAGTAAAAATATTCATAAGAAACAGGTTGTCTAAACCACAGCAACAGCTCTGTAGCTTTCTTAGTGACAGGTATGATTTCATGGATTTTCCACAAGTCATTCCGAAACCCAAACGAGCCCAGAGGGCTGCTAACAAAACTGATCCCATTTTCCTGTAAAAGTCTGTTACAGGAGCACTTAGCTCTGCTGGCACTGGTGTCAGGAGGATCATGAAGTAGGAAATATTTATTTTGTAAGTATAACCAAGTCTCACGTGCTGCAGGAGGGCTGCTTTGAGGCTGGAAGGGTGGCAGGACACCATCCTTTCTCAGGTGAGTAAAAATGGGCTAGAGGGACCCAGACCTCCCGAGTCTGTGAAAAGACACCAGAAATCTGACAGGAAAGGCATCTGCTGTATCTCATCATCTCCATTTGCTAGAGAAACCCCAGAGGAGTTTCGGAGATTTGGCAGATAAGGTCAATAAGATGCAGCCAGGCACGTTCGGACTGGAATGCAGTGCTTGGCCCTGGAGATGGGGAAAGGAATCAGAAAGCAGATATATCATTTCTTCAGATATACTTCACCTCTCTCTCTTTGTGTAGTGCCTCAGTGAGTATTCATTACACTGGAAATTGTCAGTATCTGGAGGGTGAGGTGCCTTTCTCCTTTTCTTGCTGGTGAAACATGCAGGCACAAGTAGAAGGTGGGTTGTTCAGATTACTCTAATAACAAGTATTACAACCCACACTAAGGAACTTCAATGTGAACCATTGTGTTCCAAAGAGTCTTAGCTACGTGAGCTACAGGAGGATCCTAAATAAATACAGGCACCAACAGCGCTCATATCCTGTTTTCAGGGTTTGCAACCCAGCCAATTAAATGCAATATGTCCATCTGAACAGACTGCTAAGAAACATGTTAAGACCAAGCCTTAGGGCTAAAGAAATTTTATGTCTTCTTCAGTCATATTTTTTATAAAATCCTGTGTGTATTTTGGTCATGAAGTATTGTCCCCATGCTGTTTAAGTGGGCCCAGGAGACTGAAGTAACCAACGTGAAATCAAAGCACACAAAGTTGCTGGCTAAAGCAAATCCAGGGTAGCAGTTCTGTTCTTTTCCATAAAGCCAAGCAGTTTAATATCAAATAAAACATTTTCATAGCTTTATTTTTTTTTTCTCCAAATGAGGGCAAAATCTGCAGGTGAGATGATATTAAAGATCAGAGTTGCATTATCATCAATATTTTATTTTAAAATAGTTTTTGTAAGGATATTTCAAGTTTGGTTATTTTTGGCAGTACATTTAAGACTGTCTATGTAGAAATACCTGACTCAAAGGTAGGTGTAATTGTATTATCTCAACAGCCAGGAATCTCTTTGCGAGAAGTCTAAAGGAAGTAAAGAACTACTGGCCAATGAAACAGTTTTGTTCTTCTAGCACCAAGAAATAGCTTGACAATTAAATTACTTTTAATTGAAAATTTAAAAAAACCCAACCAAACAAAAACATTTTCTTTACAGAAACAGGAAAAATAACAACAAATATCAAATGCTCTTGTTATATTTTCAATGAACAAAACACTGTCTAGCAATTTTGTGCTTTGTTTCTGTTGTTTTGTGGTAATAAGGGAGTCAGTGTTAGAACCATGGCTTGACTGATCAAACAAGAACGACTGGAAAAGTTCTTTGGCAGAGATCAGTCTACACAGGAACTTGGCCTGTGTACAGTGCAAATACACTGCAGATGTATAAATTACTCAGGTTGGGATGGTGCTGCTCAAAACCTTCAATACTGAAGTCATGTGGGAAAGAAAGTCTAGACATCATAGATTAACTTCATCTAAAATCATGTAATGTAGAAATTGCCTAAAACTACATCTGTACAAGTACATATACAGAATTTTGTAACGAGTTGCATTAACTAGATGATCAAATAGGGAACAACCAGAGAACTTTAGCCAGTTGGCTCTATTGTTAAAGCTTACACATAATTTTATAGTTACAGCTTTTTAAGCAGCCAGTTAATGAAGCCAACCAGTCAAAAACAGTCTACATTTTGTTACACAAAGTATCCTGTAATCAAGTGTAAATTGCTACAGTCCTACATTTTCATACTTGCAAATAAATTTAAACAAGAATCCAAATTCCTAATTATTGGCATACAAGGCCAAATAAAAATAATTTGATATTTTTAATATTTTTAGCCAAGGACATAGGCTTTTCTGCTAGGGAGATAAAGTCAGGGTGTTTGGTCACTCTATGGAAAGAACTGTGTGTCATTTGTGGAAGGCAGGAAAAATTGGAGATCTGATGGTGAGATGAGTTTTTTATATTAAAAGTTACATAATGTATTATCTATATGTTTCTAAGAGTTTTGGAATTAAACTTTCTCAGCTGTGCCCTTGTTGATAGCTGTGGATACTGAGTTTGTGAGGTTATGCCATGCCCATGCCCAGTGCAGGCAATGGGGTCATGTTTGCACTTTTAGACCCACATGTTCAGTTTCAAGTGGAGATTTCAAGGCA
The DNA here is from genome assembly GCF_000700745.2 of Antrostomus carolinensis. Taxonomy (NCBI): domain Eukaryota; kingdom Metazoa; phylum Chordata; class Aves; order Caprimulgiformes; family Caprimulgidae; genus Antrostomus; species Antrostomus carolinensis. The sequence continues at coordinate 46,779 of NW_010301714.1, forward strand.
TCTAAGGACATTGCCAAGGAAAAAAAAAGGTGTTCAAGCAACAAAGCAGAGCACAGGGAGAATAGAGTGAGAACTTAGAAATCTGCGCAAAACTCCTGCAGGTCTGCACTCTGTGTCTGTCCAGGAAAAGACTTACCTGGACAGCTAGAAACTGTCTGGTACTTGGACATCTTCGAAGAACCATGAATGGACAACAAGGCTGAAGTGGCTTGGTCAGCAGCCAGCAGGGAAGTACTGCAGATGGGAGCTGTGCCAGCACCAGCTGGATTGCAAGGTAGCGGTTTAAGAAGATGACAGCTTTTCCAGGTACCATCTGTCTGCTTCCTTCTGGGTCAAGCCATCTCCCCTGCCCTCAGCACACAAATCCACACTCCGGCATGCTCAGCACAGCAGGGACATTGAAGACTTCATGTGTTACACTCAAACCTTCCTTCATGATCTCAGCTCTTGCCACCAATGGTGATGTTAGCCACTGCTCTATTCCCTCTTCTTGAAGCTTCCCTGGTCTCTTCCTTCCTATCCAGGCAGCACGTTTTGGCCATGTCTCATGTGTCCTCCCCAGCCAGGCCACCCCATGCCAGGGACCCGGCATCCAGCAAGAGACACACAGTCACACACTTAGCTGCAACCTCTCCTCAACCTGGGGGCTGAGATTAATAATAATAGTAGTAAGTAGTTACCCTGGTATTATACTACTAAGTAGTTACCTTCTGCTTGCTGGGCTGATGACATCTTCATCTGTTTTACATGATGCCCGACTGCTCCAGCTGCAGCGTGCGGCTCCTGGGGAGGGGTCTCTGCATTTACCCACTTCTGCAGCTTTCTCGAGGTTGCTGTTCAGTTCAGACCAGAGGAGAGCATTGATACCAGTTCTTCCAAGTGTTTTAGTCCCTAAATGATTTTGTGCTTTAGGTATCCTATGCTATCATAGCTTTGTAATCGCATTCCTTATGCCTTTCAATAATGTCCCTCCAGCGCTGGCAGCTGTCACTGAACACATCGAATCTGCAACGCTGGATGTGGTTTGGATCAAGTTGATGCAGACTATGCCCAGCCCTGGACTCCGCTCCTGTTGCACTGCAAACACAAATCCTCTCTCAGGTATGCATTCAACTTTCAGAAAAACAACACATTACCTGAAAAATAATTCCTTTCATCTTAAAGTGTGGTGGGGAAGGTGTTTGCCAGGTTCCATTTCACCAGTTTCCAGCTAATCTGTCCTCCACAAATATAAATATGAAATTGTTTACGTGTCTAGACTAAAGCTCCACTTTTGATTGATAAGTTTTACCAGAAGTCATGATAGATGTACCAAATTTTGACCAAATATCTAGAAGACAGCTACACTAATGCCTGTCTTGGGTAGCAAATGAACATAGGAGGAAAAAAAGTAGAAGAGATAAGGTTGTCTGTATATACAAGGGATGGCATGGGCAGCAGAGAAACAGATTCCTCCAGTATATTTCTATATTTAAAAAAAACAAAAACAAACCAGAATTTTCCTGAAAAGAAGTGACTTCTCTCACTATACTGACCATGCAAGTAAGACTAACAGGCCATTACTGCCATCGGTTAAATTAGACATTGTATGTTTGTGGTATAGATGTTTCAGCTGTGGTAATGTATGCTAAGGCTCGGTATGGTTTCCTGCAAAGTCAGCCTAGGAAAAAATACACTTAAGGATACAGAGACTGGTTTACTGGGAAAATAATTTAAATGTTGTGAAGCTTTAGTGTTCGGGTTGTCAATTCGTCCTTAAATGAAATGTTGGTTCTACTGGAAATGAAACATTTGTGAGAGGGTTTTTCATAGAAGACGCTGAGTGTTTACACTTTTAATTAAATTAGAGCGTGAGAACCCAGATTACAGAATATATTTAAGTGTCCAGTGTGAGAAAACTTAGATTTAATTTTTCAAGTGCATGTATTTTCAAGATAAAGTCTGGGTTTTCAAGTCAAGCAGTTAAAAATGAGAAACACATAAGTGATAGGCATCATTTTCCAGTTGATTTTCTGGATAGTTGTAACTCACCTCCCCTTCCAGGCTCCTCCTGTCCCCCTTGCAAGTACCAGTCAGGGTGGCACTATGTCCCCAGCAGTATTAGGGTATTCAGCAGTGTTAACCATTGCCGTTCATCCCCTTGCCATGCTGGTTTCTCCACATGCCCTGGTGGCAATTGCTCCTCTGATGAGCGCCCGCCACAAGCCTTCCAGAGTCATTGTGTTGTGCTAGTTGGTTCCTGGACTTTTTCTCTGCTCATCAAAATGAGCTGGATGAGCTCAGCAAGAACCTGGACCACACTCCATCAGTCCTCTGATGGAAACCACCTCTGTATTACGAGGGATAACCATGGAATGTAATTCTTTTCATGAGTTGTTCAACCTTCATTTCTGAGCTGTTTCAATCCTGGGCCCGTGGTGTTTTACTGGGAGGGTGTTCAAGAACTTTTCTTCTTTGATGGCTCATTTCCATCCAATTTATGTCTATTTGCTATATGTATGTGTGTGTATATATAGTCATTCAGCTTAAATGGTTCTCATATGTTCCTAAAGTTTAGTTCATAGTGTATTTATGGAAAGCAGCTATATTGCTTCTCAGGCTTTATTTTAGTAGGCTTAATGCAGCCTAGTGTCTTCCAGTCTCTGTCATAAGACAGATTTTTCTGTTCTTATGCTTTTTTTTTTTTTTTAATTTGAAACAATCTTGTTTTAACAGGAAATTTCTGTTAACTCACTTCAAGATAGAATCCAAATAATACTTCAACAATCACTTTAATACTTATTTCTGTCCAAAATATCTTGGTTGAAATACACTAGGCTCCACTCGGATTATTCCACAGCTGCATTTGAGTGGTTTAGTTATCCTGTGATCAGCTAATATCCAAAGATTTTTCTTCTCTTCTGCCATTTAATTTGCTGCGTTCCAAACTCAAAGCAGAAATTCTTGCTCTTAGTTCCAGAGTACATGTTTTTGCCAAATTTCATCCTGTTTCTATGTCAATGTGCAACTTATAAATTCTTCTTTATCATCCTCATATTGATCATGCCTTCTAGTTTTTGGGCACCATCATATATTTTGTTAATATCCTCCAAGTCTTTGTGCTAAAATCACTAATGAAAATATTAAATCATGTTAGTTCCAAGAATAATTCTTGAAGAACTCAATAAGTTATCTTGTTCAAGTTTGATATTCTTATTTTATTACAATACAAGCACTTGTGGACCTGCTACTGTCTCTTAGCAGCACTTAAGTATTTCTGGAAAGAGAAATTTATCTTGAGTCTTGTCTGAGGAAGAACAGAAAAAAATGTTATGAACCTCATCACACCTCAGATGTGATTGCATGAGCAAGTATTACTCTCACATGGTAATTTTTAATATACTTTTGTAGAAAGTTCAGTTTTTAAAAAGGATTTTCTTCTTATTTTGTAAAAGGAATTGATATGTGTTTGTGCAGTGTGGAAAAAAAAAACCCAAGAAAATATAATACCAAGTTTGTGCTTATCTGAGAGCACTTTCTTGGAGTTAAACCCTCAGGTAACTGACTTGCTGAAGGATGGGCCAGATCTGTAAAGAAAGAAATCATTTACAGGCTCCTGAAATTCTATTCCATTACCAACAGATGGTAAACACAAATATATTAAAAAAATATTTTTGCAAGTACATTTGATACTGCCTCTTTAACTTTTCACAGAGCTGCTTCACATGTCAGACTTTCCAGAGGAAGGAGCTCGGCTAGATCAGCAAGTTTGCTAGACAGGCGTTCTGGAACTATATATGGATTTAAAAAGAAACTTAAGCCATGTGAGGCTTGAATAGTAATATTTTGCAGGTATGAACTAGCAAGAAATAATTGAGCTTCTTTCTATGAATTAGTGCAGCCAAAGATTTGAAGCACAATTATTTTGTTCAAGAGAAAACCAAACTCGAAGCGGGTGCCTTGGTTGCCCCACGGTTGGGTGCTTGGGACCTGTCCCTGCCCTGCTCCCTGTGTTTCAGAATTCCCAGCCCCTCTGAAAAGAGACCTGCATAGGAACAGCAGTTGTTTCACTGATCAGCTCTGCTGAGCACTGAAAATACATTTTAAAAGGAGCAGCTCTGAAAGAGATTGGTTGCTTTCTGCAAATGCCGCGGACTGTTTAGACATATAATTAGTGGAGTCTTACACTTCTGGAAACTTGGCCTTTCTGCTTGGGATGGTTTTGGCTGAGGGTGTGTTCTTGCTGCCTTTTTTTAAGGAAGGAACAGCTTGTTATTTATTGCTGAGAGAAACAGCAAGTGCTATTAATATAGTAGTGCTGACAGAGAAAGCATTTTCCTAGTTTGCTGTTCTTTTTT
>NW_010301714.1:51128-69182 GCF_000700745.2 Antrostomus carolinensis
CTTAAAATGCTTGTTCTCTTTCCATAAACAGATGCAAACAGACCAAATGCTTCCTGCAAAATAAGGCAGGGAGTACAAATTTGCAATAGCAGGGTTATCTTGTTGATGAAAAGGCATAATTTATTGTGTGTCTGCACAGGTCAAAGCATAACAATTGCACCGAGACAAGACGTTTCTATATAAAGGTGTTTGCCTGCAGCCAATTTTATGCTGTGCTGTATAAAAATGACAGGTATTCAGGCGTGAACTGATGAAGTAGAAAGTTTTGTGACTTCCACCTCCCCAGCTATACCATATAACACTGGTTTTTTGCTCTGAGACTCACAGCTACAAAGCTCTTTTGTGAATATGAGTTGCAGTGGTGCTGCCCTGCCCTGCCCTGCCCAGAGAGCAAGAGCTCTGCAGGAGATGGGGATGCTGTTTGGGAGCCTGAACAAGATCACTGAGTCTGCACGCACCAAAATTGCTATAATTTGTCAAACTTAAGGAAAAAAAAAAAAAAAAAAAAGAGTTTGGGGATATATATCTTTGACAGCTCTATTAGCCAAATGCCTGATATTGGGCAGACTCACCCTACCCCCAGCATACCGAACAATGCATACCAAATTTCAGGGCAAACTGAGTTCAGGCCCCTGAAACAGCTGACCTTTAAAGCGAAAATACTTTGCAATCTCTGACTCACTGAAGCTGCCACAACTGAGTCAAAGAGACATGCTGGGAAAACTGAATATGAGCATTTCTTCTTGCTATGAGAAGAATGATATGACCTCAAACTGATATTTTTCATTCATTTTTTTGTGTTGTGTGTGTACTGAAGCTCTGTCCTTCTTAGCTGATGCTTTAAACATGGGATTATGTTGCCTAGAGGGTTTTTTTTTCCCCTGATATGAGGAATATGGCAAATAGTCTAGTTTTATTTCTTCAGTTTATCCTTGCTTCCTATTCCAGGAGCACTGGAACTGTGAAACTGCCAGCAGTACCTAGAGTTGCACAAATATAGGTATGAAAGTAACTGCAAGAAAGAACAAGACTAGGCTGTTACAGGAAAATGCTGCCATTACAGTAAGCGTGTGAGCCTATAGTGAATTATATTATGCAACCAGAACCCTGCAGTTTTATTTCCTGGTCATGTGAGCTTGAAGCCACAGTATGGTAATTCAAAACACTAGTTAGAGGCAAGAAATGTAAGAAAGAATCATTTGAGAAAACACAATATTTTAGACTAAACTGTTAAACAAGATAAAGAAAGTAGCAGTTTCCTAAAAGGAAAAGAAAACACCTAGGAAAAAAAAAAAACCCAAGAAGCAGAAAGTTTCTCATCCATTGGAGAAATAAACAAAAGAAGACTTAATTTTTTAGGCTTGAGAAAAATAAAGACAGATTTCAGAAGTCTGTCTAAAAAAAAAAGAGTTATTTTAGAGCTTATAATTTATATGTTCTTCTGGGCAAAGACTGTAATTTTTAGTTGTTTGTCTAGAATGTATTGCTACAGGGTATTATTCATAAGCAGAGCTTGTTGGTGAAAAGTAAATAAGAAACAACATCAGGAGATAGTAAGAATTACAACCCACAGCCCGATGGAACATCAGCCTGTGTTCTCACAATTCACATTCCCAGCACTTCAGTGGCTTACACAAGGCTTAAACTGGTTTGGACTTCGTGCTCTCTTTTGGGCTGGACAGTGGTAAGGCTGCAGTTATGCCAACACAAAATCCATGACGAGAGAGGATTGTACACCCAGTTAGTAGATGGCTGCAATATCAGAGGCTCAGTGGAAAAGACAAGCAGCACAGGTAAAGTAGAAATAGCTAACTCCTGATAGAAATAAATCCTAGTGAGCTTTATTTATGGGGTTCTCAGATGCCATTCTTTCCAAATCCAGCAAATCCACTATGAATGAGTCACCTTACTCCAACGCACAGGACTACACTAACCCAAAGACCTCTTAAACTAGTGTATTCCTAATGCTTCATGATTCTCTTCTCATTTTTCTATACATACAAATGGAAAGTACCAGAGAAATAATCCTGCTCAGCCTCCTCTGCGGTGTTTGGAAGTGGTCTCAGCCGGTTTGAAGCAGAGGGATGTTTTTGCAGTTGTTACCTGCTAGAGCTGTTGTTAACAATTGCCATGATCCTTTCAGGTATTTTGTTTTAAAGATCTTAAGAGTCAAAAGCACTGGGGTTTTGACCAAAAAAAAAGGGGGGGGTGTTCAGGTTTTCAGTAGCATGATTCTGGCTCAGTGAGTTATGTGGGGATTTATTTTTCCTCCAGGTTCCTTGGAAAGTTTCTATAAATGGTTTAAACTTACCAGGCTGGTTTCTTTAGCCTGCCTGGTTCCTGGATGTGTGCTCTCCATACAGGCTGCCTTGGGATTTTATCACTTCATCATTGCTCCTGGTTCACTGATAGCAGCTGGTGATGATAAAGGAAATCTCCACATAGGCTAAAGCTCCCCTGCTCGTCAGTGCCTCTGTGATACAAACTGTTCAGGTTTGTTCTGGGTTTTTTTTTCCCCATAGTGGCTGTCATTAAAATAAGATGAACAGATGGAAGATTAAATGCTTAACCTTGCCCTTGTTATCATCCCCACAAGGTATTTCCAGGGAGGATGCTTTCACCAATTCCAGGCTAGCTTTATATTTTTTGCCCGATATTGGGACAGAACTTTGCTTTAAGTTTGAAAAAGCATTTCTAGTCGTATTAATATACCCACAGCTGTGGTAGCTGGTGCAGCTGCAGGAGCTAGCTGTGAAAAGTAGCTCCTGTGAACCAGCCAGCTCAGTAACTATTTGCCAGCAGTGTAGGCTTTGCAGTCCAGAACTCCCTGGTGTGAAGTGTCTGCAGAAATGTGCAGTGTCATGAGTGAAGCTGGGTAAATTCCTGAACTTTTATCTTGAGCTGAGATCTGGCCACAAATAGTTGTTATCAGTACTCCCGAGATAACACAAGTCTCGAAGCTGTGCCTCTGCATGGCAGTGCAGTGTGTTATGACTGCTGGCAAAGTCAGCGATAATCCCAAGGATTTCCCCAGCAAGGAGCTCGAATCTCTGATTTATCAGCTAATGGCTTTCAGCCTCCGAGGTTATCGTTCTGATAACTCTCCTGAGGACTAGGATTTATACCTTCAGCAAGCAATTAGGTGGAAAGGCACATCTAGCTGAACTCTTGATGGCAGTATTTTTTTTCTTTAAACCGGTGCATTTCTTCCCTGACACCCTTCCAGCTCTCAGAAATCGCTGGATTCGTGCCACTACATCCATAATGTCAAAATGCAATTATATGTTTCATTTCAGGCAGCACTCAGGATCACTAAGAAATGTGCCATATTTACAGAATATGTGAGCAATTACAAGACAGTTTCCCACTGCTACCTAGGAAGAGCAAGTGTCCAAGAAAAATACAGCAAGAATAGTACAGCCTGATCTTTGTTAGCTCGTATCTTAGAGGAGTCGCATGGTTGATGTGGAGCATGCAATTGCACCTAAATAACGATGAGATCCAACAAACTGAGGTCCTTTCTTCTTCCAGAGGCGTAAGGGAACTGTTCTGGAACAGATATTGTTATTGAGGAGAATTACAAAATAATCATTGAAGGAAGATAAGGAAGTGGATTTCCACTCTAGGGCAATATCTGTCCATCGTGTGCTAAATGTAGTGCAGGGAGAAAAGGACCGAGCAATTCAGAGGAGAAAATATAAGATTGTAATAATATTTAATACCTTCCCACTCTTGTTTGGAAGCCACTGTGTTTTTTCTTGAATAAATGCAAAGGGGAAAGGAGAAAGAAGAGCTGTTCAGCTTATTTCTCCATGGCCTTTAGCAGTAAACCTTATCTTCATGAGTGCTGACCCAGTGCTGAGGATTGCAGCCCTGAGTCCCACCTGCCGTGGAACAGGTATGAAGCAATGGGCTCTCTGGGCTGCACTTTGCCTGATTCTCAGTTCTGAAACTGCAAATTTTCAGCACCCCTATTTTCTGCCTGTTGCACAGACACTCATGGTAAGAGCATTCTTGGGATGTGCTCCTATGGGACCACGTTGACAAATGCATGAGCTGTTTCTATTGATTATCTTAAACTGCGAACTAGGTATCTTCTGACTATATTAGCTACATACCAAAGACAGTTCTGTGAGACCATCAGAGCAGTTTCTACTGAACATCTGCAATTCTCTGAGCATGATTTGGTCAGTTCTGCAGGAAGAAGGGCTCAGGGCAGCTGCTGGGACTGCCAGGTTCTCAATCTAGGTTGATGCTGAACATGCAGCTAGTGCCCACCAGATGGGCTTTGCACAGCAGGAACTGCTCGGGGGAGTTTCTGGGCCTTTGTTGACTTCCCCTTGGAGAGGTCTCACAGCAGTGACTGCAGTGCTGTGCTGTGCTACGGGGTGACTCCCTGCCCCAGGTCAGCCCAGACAATGGGTGGAGATCTGGGGAGATCCTGGACCACCCCAGGAGGTGATGGCTAAAGTGTGCTGGGTGCATGCATAGGCGCTGCCCTGATACCCAGCTACTTCACTTGTAGCTATGGGACAAACATGAATTTCATGTTATAATTATTGTTATAATTTAAATTTCACAGACCTTGCCACAAGCCTTTCACAGAGAGTTCCTGTGAGAATATTCATACTGCTGCTGAGATCTAGTTTTGTTTGCATTTTTTTCTAAAATTGACTCTTCTCTGAGAAGCTCTAGAACTGGCTGTCTGTGATTGTTCATATGGGCTTCAATTTTTTCAGCAAAGCAGTAAGCTAAGTGTTAGAATTTGCATCAACAGGAACAAAACTGCTCCTCTCTGTGCTGTGTACCTTTACAGGCCCTCTGAGCTCCCAGCCTGCTGAAGCACATCTCCCGCAGAGTAACTCAGAATAGTTTGCAACCATTCTCCATGCTCCTTGTCCTGTTTAAGAGCAGGATGTGGCTGTTAAGGATTTGGCTGGTCTATGAAGGCATTTGAGGCTTAGGTCAGCATGGTCCAACCAGCTGCCTTAACCACAGGCAGATCTGGCCCACTGCCCTTCTCCTGGAGGAGACAAGGAACAGCTGCTTGAGCTGCAAATGCACACGGTGCTGCTGAAGGCTTCCTCCTGCACCAGCCCAGCTGCTGGGCAGTGGGAGTGATGGTTTCAGACTGGTGTGGGGGTACCTGGGCAGCACTGCCAGCCCCATGGCACGTAGGTGGCAGCAGCCACAGAGGCACAAGAGGCTGCTGATGGGGAGCAAGGCTGTGGTTAAAATATGAAATTTTGGTGAAATTAAGGCCTGGGGCACCTATCTACTGAGCTACAAGGCCCTCAAGTTGTCAGGGTCTAAACTGGCACTATAAGCCTGGAACTATATATATATACACATATACATTAATTTTATATACATATATAAAAGAGATTCTGCTATAGAGTGTTTCTAGCTCTGTGCATGGCTAAGAATTAGTGCAAGGAACAGATTAGTAGCAAGCGCTGTCTGAACGTTGCTTGTCCTCAGATACTTTAGCAAAATAAAAGGGATTCCATCCAGATAGCAAAATTGACTTTAAAATGAGGAGATGTGTATGGTTTAAATATTCTATAGTGTTGTCATGTCAGGAAGTAAAGTTCTCGGGTTTTTTCTGGTTTAAACTTAATGGAAAGAGTAAGAAAGTATTTCAGCTGTACAGCTAGTGCTATGCCTGTCAGTGGTGTGCTGCACGGAGCAGCTGGGTCTCAGTGTGAGCTTTATTAACACAGCATACATCCGCACGCACCCTCGGTGCAGAAGTCACAGCTCCCCTGCGGTTACGAGGAATTACACTGCCGTGATCCCATTGCCAAATACGGTCTGCAAAAGTCAAAGTGTGCACATTAAAAAACCCACTAACTAATCGTTGCAAAATCCAGTACAGCAAAACATATGTAGTTACCTGTGTTCTACAAGATGAGCCAAAAAAGAGAGAACGTGTCAGTGACTACTTATAAAACAGTATGCGTCACTCATATCTATAGTTGTTATCATTATTACTTTTATTATTCTTATTATTTTAATTTTATTTTACTCTAATAATTAAATTGTTCTTATCTCAACCTACAAGTCTCCTCACCTTTACCCCTCCAATTCTCTCCCCAATTCCCTGGGTGGGGAGGGGGGGGGCTGCGAGTGGCTGCGTCTTGTTTGGCTGCCAGCTAAGTTAAACTATCACAGTCTTAAAGCCCCTACATCTATTAATTGCTCCTTCCAGTGTTTCCCTGGATATCATGGTGTTTTCTCAAGGAGGTAACCAGCCTCATACACACAAAAGGCAAATCAAATTTCTGTGCTAAATATCCCCAACAGTGTACCAAAGCAGGTAAGGTATTGATGGCAAAATGTGAGACCATTCCAGAGTATAATATATTGTGGGAATCACACTTGGTCTGATATAAGAAACTGTTTTAAAGCTGGATTTAAAGCCAGAGCAAGTGCTCAAATGCCCTGCAGTGAGACAGGCTACCCCTCTCTACACCTCTCTCTGCCGAACAGGGGCTGTCAGTGCTGCTCAGCTGAGGACAAGTGCTGCCTGGGATCAGACACAGCAGCAAACATGAGACGTGAGGAGGGAGAGAAAAGAGGTGTTATCATTCCTACTTTTCACTCTGCATGTTTGTATGGGGCTTCAAGCTTTTTATAGTTGGCCCAAGTGCAGCAAGAACAAATCAAGCAAGCAGCTCTACAAAGGCCTGGTATTTCTGATCTATGCCAGCACAGGAGCATCCAAGCTTGCATCCAAGTGTGCCTTGGGATCCAGCAAAGCTTTCAGGAAAGACTTGGCACTTTCTTTTTCATGTCTGAATAGTGCAAGTAGCAGCAACCCTGGATATTGGTTTGTTAGTAGATTACATTACTGAAAGGCAATGTTTGGATTATATTAAATGGTCATCAGCCTCAGTTGTTCAACAATTTGAACTGTTGATCTTTTACATGTTTTTTTTTTTTAATGAAAGAAAATATTTAGTTAACGTTCACCATTAAATCAATGAAAAAAATACACTTTCCTGACATTCTTTGGTCTTTACTAATTTGAAGCATCTCTGTCCATACTTGTCTTTATCATTTTCACAGCCATTCCAAGAAAATGCTATTTTCACTTTTTTCTGGCTTATACTTGATTATATTTTGTTCTGATATGGTCAGCTTCTAGTACTACATGTGGTTTAAAAAAGAAACAGACATGGTGGTAAAACAAAATTTCTATTATTATTTTGTGGGTTACCCTTAAATTGACTGGTACATCTTCAGAAGTATAAAGCAATTAGTGGGAAAAGGAGAAAGGGCTGAGATGCCTAGAAGGGACATATGGTCAGCCCATTTTCCAGATCTCCTGATCACCCATGGTGTTTGAAACTTGCTGGCTCAACTGGGTGACCCATTGGTGGGGATGGCTGAACAGAAAACATCTGCTTCCTCAGACCCTTGTCTTGTGAGGTCTCGGCATATGCTTCGCCTTCTGAATATAACTAGTCCTGCTGAGTTTGGCAGGACTGTGTACATGAACACAGATAAGTACAGACAGGAATGTGGCCTTCAGCCTTAATTTGTCCAAAAGCACAGATGGAAAAGCAGGGTCATGTTTTCCTCCTTATGAATCTATTGAAGCATACCCTGAATTATCCCATCATAGTGTGCTCCATCACCTCACGGTATGTGGGGACCAATGCAGTTTTATCCAGGTATATAAAATTAAAATGCATAACCAGCAAATGGAAGGTAGACAGGACAGCTTTAGAATATACCCTTGGGGCTGGAAATGTGTCCTGAGTCCTGATCATGTGAGTTTGGGAGCTGCAGAGAGGTAAGTGAATGGCCTTTCCAAAAGTCAGTTCAAGCTTTCTCTGTGGTGTCAACATGACCAGTATTTAACCTTAAGTATTTCTAGTATTTTGGATAGACACTGCTCATTCTTTTGGGGGGCGGGGGGAACCAAAACAATACAGAATTCCCATCAATTCCTTTAGAAAGACACTAAGACAATTGCCATGCTTCTCACCATGCCCTACAGGTTCCTCTCAAAATGGAATGCTGCCCAAAATGTTGCTTCCTAAGCAGAGACACACATTTGCCTGGCTGGGCTTCTCTCTGCTGCCCTCTTTTTCTTTTTTTTAGAGATCCATTCGTCTTTTGCTGGTTTTCACTGTCGTGGCTGGTTTGCAGGTGATGAGTACGGAGGAACTCTTGTTTTGGGTTTGTTACAGCCTCACAGAAACATGTGCTGCCTACTTTTGAAAGATCTGGTGGCTAAGGCTGCTTGTTTTCACATCCCCCACGAACCCTGGCATGGACCAGCTCTCTCCAAAGAGTCACCTTCAAGATCCAAAGTCTTGGACTTGGTAGTGGAGCTTCCTGTCAACATCTGGTCCAAGAGAAGAGGGGAGGTAGGACTGGAAGGGTATATTTCTTGTGCCTGTGCCATCTTGCAGATCCCACAGCTGCTGATGCTGATGGTATTGCCCAGAACTGTGAATCTGGGGAAATCACTGAGGACTGCTAAAATTTTGATGCTTCTAGAGGCATGATTTTAAGGTCTTAAAGTCCTGTCTGCTTACATCAGAACCGGTATCCACATTCAACACATTTAGTATATTCTGTTTATCAACTGTTATGTATTAGCTTCAACAAGTGGAATATGGTTTTCTTCATACAGTCTTACTTGACCTATAAACCCTTCTGCTTCTAATAGACATGGGGAATATGATGAAAGAGAATATTCTGTGCCATTCCAGAGAAGATTAGACACGTTCTTAATTTGCTAATGCATTCCACTTCCAACATATTTACTGTTGTAACATCTGGACAAAAAAAAAGATGTTTGGTAACCAAGGAAGTAATTTGGTAAAGTTGCAATGTCTGGAGGGGATTGCTCTTGCGTTACTATCTGTTAGTCACACACAGTGTGACTATATATCCAGTCAGTTAGAGTCCCAGTTTATATCTTTGATAAAGAGATTAAAATTAAATTATTAATAGGAAACCAACAGATTAAAAGGGCCTCAGTTCAGATAGTTTAGTCTCCAAATTAGATTTTATTTACTTTTTCATCATTACAGTTGTACATAGGAGGCAATGAAGTGGTTTATTTGCTTTAGTTATGAAAATGTTTTAATCACACAGCTGTTCCTAATCAAATCATACAGTTAATTGTTTGAAAATGTTTGATAACCAAAACCATTTGTAAAGGCCAACACTTTTGTACACTTCAGCAGAAATGAACCTCTGCTGAAAATGTGGGCCAGAAGTATCCTTTGCCGTGATGATTTTTCTCATGCAACAACTTTGTCCCAAGGCTAGTCATCCTGTATTAATAATTAGTACCAAATAGCTGGTGGTCATAGAGAACTGTTAGAAAGCATTATGTCAGCTGTAATTTGATTAACAATAGCAAATTCTTTTTTGTAAATCATCTGGAATTAACACAATAACAATCTAGGAATTGCTACTCATATCTGGAAATGTCTAACGCTTCTGGAAACTTATGTTGCCAGAAACAACTAATGGTTCCTGTATTGTGCTGATTTCCAGATGACTTGCAGCCCAAAAAAAAAAGAGAAAAGGCAACTGTCTGCAAGGCATTTTCAAGTAAGTCAAGTGCAAGACAGTTGCAATATAGAGCAAAATATTTCCAAGATTCATCTTTGACTCTGTCCTGCCAAAGGCACAGGTAAAATCCTCATCACTTTCAGCAAGAGTTAGAGAAAACTTGTTTAGGAAATGCAGTCCTTAACGTCTCTTTCTGAGTATCTTAGTTACTAAGGTAGTTACTTTCTCCATTGATGCTGAAGCAGCTTTGGCTTCCCTTTCTGTCACTGCAGCAGAAGCAACAGCAGCAAATGTCCAGAAACCCTTCTCAGAGGTGGGCTCACATTCTTGACAGTGAATTAAGACTAAACTGGCCCCTTTCAGAAAAAAGGAGGAGAAATAATACTAATAAATGGAATGAGAAAAAAGATTGTATAATACACAAATAATACGATTTAAATTATTGCCACTAACTCTGTGGTCCTAGCTATGATTTATAACTTGCAAGTCTTCCCAAAAGCTGTAGTATAATGCTCATTGCTCATTGGAACACTTTTGAAAATCCTGTGCATACGTTTTCAGGAATGTGAGAAACCACCACAAAACAAGCTTGAGTTTGCAGCCCATAGTCAGGTATGAACCCAGCTGGACTACTTCCAAAGAAAGGCAGGTTAGCTTTAATAGATGTCCCAGTGTGTTTTTGTTAGAGCATCCATCTCAGTAACAAGACCTCCTTGCTAGTTCAAATTCTGCAGTTTTACAAGTGATCAAAAGATTACAAAGTACTGTCTATGATTTTTCTGAAAGTAATGTTAGAGAGCTTGGCCTGATACTTTGTAGGTTTGATCAGTTCAGATATATAATGTTTTTTTAAAAAGATCAGCAATAGGAGAAAAAGAGCAAAATGTGGTTCTTTGAACATAAATACATTAAAACACGTAAGTGTAACAGCAATGCCTCTTGCTTGCAGCATGGTTGATAAATCCTCAGAACTGTGCCTGGACGGCAGCCTGCCCCTGCAGCCCCTCTGAAAGCCCAGTTCCCTGGGGAAGCAAAGGTCAAGCACTTCTCAAAATTGTACTTAGCACAAGATGCTTTGGGAGGTAAGTGTGAAGGTAAGTAGAAAATTGGAGAACCTGTATGGTTTCATTACCCAAAGATATCTTTGCTGCTGTTCCCAGTGTTTTTATTTGTGGTAAACTACTTCTTGATCAAATTTACATTCAAGTGCAACAAGAAGTTAAGAAAACACAGGCTGTGTCACCTCTTGCCAGCAAGCTACGTGCAGATGTTCTACAAAAAAGGGGGTGATTTGGAAGTCCAATGCCATACCAGCACAGGAGCATAACCTGCAAAATATAACAATGCAGTGAGTAGTGATTTAGCAGGTCTGAAACCCAGGGTGAAATCCCACCTCCCACCAAAGCTGTGGCACAGTGGCAGAGGCACATGTTGCAGCCATTTAACCCACCAAGGTGTCCTGCCTGTGGGTTGCTCTTGTAGAGAGGATAGGTTGTCCAGCCCTGCCTTCCAGACACTTCTTGGTTTTGAATGTACCCTTTTAGTTTTCATTTCAAACAGTTGTCACAGCATTGCTTTGGTTTGGTTGAACCTTCTTAATGCTCTGAATAGCAAAGCGTTCTTTGCAGCCTCCAAAGCTGCTGACTGTGAAACAGAAGCATTTGTCCTCTTACCAGAGGGAAGCTGCTCTTCTTTGTGCTTCTGTAGGTTTGGGTGCTGAGATCCTTCAGCAAATTTACACTCGGGCATCACCTTTCTAACCCTGGAGGAAACCCTCCCAAGTCTGCTGCAGCATTACAGCGCTGTTGTCACAGGCTTTCCAGCACCCTGGCAGGATGGTCCCTGGGAAAAGCAGGTTTATCAGCTGGCACAGGCTCTGGGAACATAAAGCCCAGTGGGATTAAAGCACCAGAACAGACTGACTTGTGAGACCAAACATGGTGTTCAGAGGCTTGGAATGCCAGCAGCAGGGCTGGGGCTTTCTCATCCAAGGCAACGAAGCTGGAAGAGCTGTAACATTTCCTAAGCCTAAATTAGCTTGCAAACTTTATTCAGTCCAGCTTCTTTCCATTAAAGCAAATCATACGTCTTTGCTTTTTGACTGTTAATGTGGAAACAGGCGGATAGTGTTCCTACAGTTCTGCAGAGCACCTCAGTTCAAAGTCAGTCTCAGCAAATGACCACGCTGAGGCTCCAGGTTGAGCTGCAGAGGCAAATCTTACCAGTGCTCATCACATCCACTGCAGACAGGCACGCAGAGCCACAAGCAAGACATCTCGAATGCTGGTTCCTAAGCCATGCCATTATGAATAAAAGTCATAAATTGTAGTAGAAGGTATAAATTCCCTATCGATATTCTGCACCAGCCTCAGGCATGGGAGAATAACTCAGTGTTAGGGCTGCTGAATGAGCGCTCTGTGTGCACCGAGTCATTAAAAACCTGGGGAACCATCAACCATGGCTGCACTAAAATAAATATAGCGCTGACTGTAAATAGTACCCCTTCACCTGCTTCTCCAAGTAGGATTTTATAAGAATGTTTGTTAAAGGGATTTTTATTTTTTTTAACAAGGAGATTTTGGTATATTTCAATTGAAACCATATGCTTGGTCTTATGCTGCTCAAATGCAAAGTCAGTCTAGTTTTAAATTTAATACACTATTAAAAACACCTAAATAAAAATCCGAGTGAATGTGTTAGGATACAAAAAGGACATTTTCCAACTCTTAAGAAACAGATCTGGGAATACAAGTGAATTTTACTATAGAAGCATGTTTTGTTTTATTCTTTATTTGCTACATTGGGAAGGGTATGGGTGAGAGGAGATTAAACCAGTTAAATCCTAGGAATTTTTTTTTTGTCATTTTCCATTTCCTCTAACTTCCTCTAATCTGCACAAAGGATACTGTTTTAAATATTTCATTTTTATCTGAGGCAGAAAACAGAAAAGCTAAACCATTGTGGAGACATGTTTAATAAAACCATGTGCAGTTGGTTAGCCTGAATATGTAGGCTCCCACTCTAAATTCATGAGTAGGGACTTTAACGGATCGGTGAGAAGAGAAAATCTGATGACTACTCCATATAAAATGTGTCAGGATTCTAGCTTTTATTCAGGAATTCATCCCTGATCTTAATACCTAAGATTACGTGTGTAAATCAGAAAATGACGTCCTTATAAATGTGGCAAAACTGGAAATTATACAGTGTAAAATCTGCTTGGATCGTTGGGGAACAGATCTAGAGAAGAGGCCTGGTGAAATTCAGCTTTCAGAAAATTTACATTTTTCAAGACTCTACCTCCAATGAATAGATGAGACCACAGGACTGCAAATCCTGAGCAACTATATCAATGGATTAATCCCTTGGAAATTAAATCAGCATTTCCCCACCAGACTCTCTTAGATTTCTTCCAAGCTTTTATTCAAATTCTTTTCTAACCCTGCCTGAGTTTATCACATCGGGTGATAAAATTTCTCTATTTTGTAAAGGAAGGAGAGAAGGAAAGAGAAGAAAAGGTTTTGGGTTTTTTTTATAAATCCTAACATAAATCTTATTTTTCTCCTAACAGGTTAGAGGCAAGGAGAATGTGTTATCATGAATAATTAGTGAACTATGTTTCTGTAACATCCGTTTTCTCTAACATACATATTTTCACATACAGCCTTTTCACGTTCACATAGAGCATTAAAAATAACAGAGAAAGGACTGAAAATCAAATCAACATTTTAACACCACGATACTCTGTAACAAACCACATTTACAGTAATGGCAAAACTTCTCCATGTGCTGGCCAGAGATGATGCTTCTTAAAGTGTTTTCTTTTCCACCAAGGAAGTGTTATTATTTCCACTTCAGGAACATCACTGAAGAAGTACTAGCAATATCCCTTTTGGGGTTCGAGGTTTTTCATCATCAGACAGAAACTGCATTAGTATAATACTGGTAAATATTCATCCCTCTTCATCTCTCTTTTAAGCTCTTCCCTTCTTAGCAAGCACCCAGCTGCATCATTTCTCTTTTCAAAAATAATGTGAGCACATCCTCGATTTTCTGCTTTAAGCAAATTATAATTACATAAAGTAAACCAGCACCCACTACACAGAGGTTGTGGTAAAATCCCTTTCTGTATTTTTCTGCCAATGTTGAGCTCATTTTGGTGTTGGCTAAACTTGAAGTAGATTCAAGACTAATTGCATATTCTTCAGAGACAACCAGGCTGACAGACCCTTTCTATTAGTTGTCTTCACGTTCAGCCTCATATCCAATAACTACTCGTGTTCTTGGAACTCAGTTTTCTGTACTGCTTATCCAAGAGGACCCAGTGCTAAAGGACTCAGAAGACTCTATGCCTGGACACAGCTGTTCTTTCAGCCTGACAACTGTCCAGTAGAAAAGGGTTATCGGAATCTGTCAGCCTTAAACATAAGCTAACAACAAAGTTGTTTTCTCTATAAAGTTGTTTTCTCTACAAAGTTGTATTTGAGAAATATCTCGTTCAGCTGTTTCAATTCTGAGTTAAATGCACCTTTCTGAGAAATTCAGATTTTCAGTGTAACCACAGATAAGCATGCTGGTCCTGGAACATTCAGTGTGGCTTCTACTTCAGCTTGTTTGTTCCTAATTTCTGTTGTATTTCAAAGTTATACTGAATGAATATTCAATGCTTTATAAAAGTTTCATTCAACAATTTATTTTTTTATTATTATTCTGCAGAATTTCTGGTATATTCTTAGGGTAATTTTCCTATCAAAAAACTGTCATTATTCTTTCATGGGCTATTTCATGCCCACCTAACTTGATGCCATTTGAGCATTTAGTGCTACACCCTACAATTAGAAATTACACACACATACTCGTTAGTCTCATGTTTAAACAAGGTATCTTTATGTAAAGCTATAGAACAGTTCACAGCAGGAAAACAGAAGCCAGTAGTCAGAAAACAACATTTATACCCTAAAGCCTGTGGGGCCTTTAGGACCATATAACTTACATATCTGTTCTTCAAATTAATGGCTGTTTACATCTGAAACATTCTGATGCTGCAAAGTTTACCGTCATCTGCGACAGAAATAGCAAGCACGGGTGAGCCAAGAACCAAAGATGAAGCCCTGCTTGCAGAGGAAGATTATGCAAGCATCACCCGAAATCCAGTGCGGAGCTGCATATTTGCCCTCAGTTTATAGGCAATTTCTGGACTGGAGGCTGATTTTGGTCCTGTTGCATAAGAGGTTATGTGGAGTATATTCTGCAGTTCTTTATAGTACTATAAACCTAATGCTGTTCAGTAGAAAAACAATGGCATTACCACAGCAGAGTGTAACATGCCAAATATTTGTAAAACGACGGTATCAGTAGTCTGCTTTATTTGTGTTTCCAGCACTTTTTTCTCATTTTGTGCAAAAGGAATTTTTAAATGCTTGAGCAGGCACAGAGGGTAAAATACTGTCACGCTGAAATCAATGGGCCTTTGACAATGGCAGGAGTTCAATGAGGGCCTTCATGGGAGCATGCCACAAGGAGAAGCTGTTTCTTGGATGCATCCCAAAAGCTCTCAAGATATCTGATCTCATACAACTACCCCTATGGGTTCCCAGCAGAAAATCCAATGTTCAGCAGAAAATGGCTTGCTCTCCTCTCTGGTTTTCTCCACCCTGTATTTTGGTATTCCTGAGAAATTCCCTTCTGTCCTCCTTTGGTTTTCTTGCCCTCTGTGCCTCCCAGATAATGCCAGAAATTACTTTTGAAAACTCTACACTGACACTGATTTTTAGGTTGTTATTTCAGGCATTGCTGTGGTGTTCCTGCTGCCATTAACTGTGACAAAAACTTCTGACCCTTCAACCCAGGTCTAGATACATAAAGGTAAATGTTACTTTCAGTAACCTTCTGATTTTCATTTGTGTGCACATGGTTTTATGGGCAGTTTAAGGGCATTCAGATTATCTCGATGCAGCCTTAAGACTTTGTCTTTAAGATGTGATTTTGGAATGAATAATGGCTATTTGTGCACAGTGCTGTTCTCTCAGCATGAACCTACATCTTTTCCCTTGTTTGATGTTTTTCAGTTAAAATCTTCCATTAATACTTAGGATTCTGTTGTGTTGTAACCCTGAACCATATAGGTATTGCCTTGAATCAGGCTATTGTGTATCTTTCAGTAAATTCCAGCCTTTACCAAAGCTCTGCCCGCTGAGTCACCCAGGCTGCAGATCCTGTATTGCAGACTGCCTTCAGAAGCAGACATTCCAAGTGGGTTACTTGGGGAGAGACTATTTTGATGTAAAATTTAAATAAAACTTGGATAATACATGTTGGATTGAAAACAGCAGTGGCCGGGAGTCAGCAGCTGCAGCAGGGAGCAACAGACATTTCTTAGTCTCCTAATGTATGAAGAGAGAGAGAAAAAGTATTTACTAAGGCTGAATTTTTTACCCACTGTGGCACTGGTGAAAACATAACCATGCTGACAAAGCTATAGCTGAGTGATTTACGGCACGGTACTTCCATGGAGAGACCTCAAAAGTGGAGTCCACCACAACCCAAGTATCAGCCAAACCAGTCAACTGGCAGTAATACCAGCCGGGGTGGAAACTTATGTAGATAAAGTACTATGGCTGGCAAAGAATTGGGAACCAAATAAAATATTAGGTGAAACAAGAGCGTCCTGGGAATAAAATTTCTTGAAAGAGCCCCTGTTGGCAAACACAGACCGAGGACAAATGCCAAGTAGGCTCAGTTGAATAAGGTTTCAAACCTTTTATAGAAAGCTGAAGCACAAAAGCTTAGCTTAATCCAACCTATTTATATGAGTGTTTTCTGAACTTAATTACAAATTTAAAATGTTTCCAAATGTGTGGAGTGTTTCTGTTTGGATAGCTTGTCTGGCTTGGGTTCTCAGCGGTGCAAAAGTTGCCTGGACTCCGCAAACATTGCTCACCTTGAGGTGTATGTGCGCGTGGTCTTAACTGACTCTGAGGCTTGGAAAGTCTCCTTAAAGCAATTCAGTAAGTGAAGGGTTCAGCTATCACCCTTGTTGTCTCTGGGAAAGGCTTTTGTTGGTTGGCTGACTGGTTGGTTTATTTTTTGCTCTTGTTTCTTCGTCTTAGTTAGTCTTATGGCCTTCTACATTTATGTAAAGTGTTTCAGTAGGCTCTGAAGTCAACGCTTGAGAACGCTGGTAGCACAGGTTATTGTGAAGTGTTAAAGGTCCCGCTGCCAGTGAGAACTTGCATTCATATGTTGTCTCTTACCTTCAAGGGCTTGGACACGTAGTTAAGCCCATCACTGAGCTCCCAGGAACCTACCCACCTACCCATCGGTAGCACCTGGGCACAGAATCAGCAGCCAACTACCAAATCAAGGTACACGGAGATAGGGACTTCACTGGAGCCTCTCAGGGAACTGCAAGAGAAGAAAGGAGATGCTTTGGGCCTCAGAATGCTTGAGCTTGAGAAGAGCAGCTGGTCTCTACAGCAGCTATTTGCTTCATGTGTGCCCAGAAACAGGATAGCGTGTGACTACAGAATGAAGCAGCAGTGGAGGACTCAAGGCTGCATTTGAAATGTAGGTGTTTCAAGTCACAGCAGCATAGGGAATGGTAGAGCCAGAGTCCCCCGAGCTCCGTAAAGCTCTAATCTACAATGCCCAGCATAACAGTGAAAAAAACAGAGATACAACGTAAACATCTGGCCTATTTCCTAATCAAGTTAACTGTAAGCATTGTAGTTATTTACGACATGCAGAAAGTATCAGGATGATAGTTAAAATATTTACATTAGAGAGGTGATATAAATATTTTTGCATGCAAAGCCCTCGGGAACAGCAGTGAGAGATGTAACTCTGGGTGACTGCAGGATTTGGTGTAATCTCTGCTAGCTGGTGATTTTTTCCGTGAAGGGGGAAAGATGATGTGCAAGGAGCTGGTAACTTTACAGACCTTTTGTTTTTGTGATCTCACCTTGATTTAACAACTCAAAAATAGTAAAGCCAGATTTATACTAGCTACGTACAAGGTTCGACCCTGCTGTAATCCAGCTACTGGATTCACGCAGAATATTGTTTTATGAAAGAGAAATGCTTGAAATTTTACACAGTCAGCCCCGCGGGATGAACTGTATTTGGATTTTCCTCAAACGCATCTGATGTTTCATTTAAGAACACATTTTGCATTTCGTTTGCCCATCTTTACCCTATCGAGGTTTGTTGCATTCCACTTTATACTTGGACCCGCTCCTTTTTTCCCCTTTTCGGGTTTTTAATCATTAACAAACCACGGGCCCGAGTGAGGAGCGTTTGCTGTGTCTGCGCCGGCTGAGGGGCGGGCGGAGCTGTTGTGAAAATTAAAGACTTTTCGCAGAATCATCGTTTCTAATGGGAAAACGAGGAAAGCTGAGCACCCCCGGGGCTGACGGGGCGTTTGTTTATGAGGTGGAGAAGGGTTGTACGTGTGTCCTCCCCGTGAGGGGGGCGGTGCCCGCCGGGGCCCTCCGGCCGGTGCCCGGGGCGGGG
>NW_010301715.1:0-796 GCF_000700745.2 Antrostomus carolinensis
TGGGGGGATTTAACCCAAAATCCCAGGAATTTAACCCAAAATAGGGGGATTTAACCCAAAATCTGGGAATTTAACCCAAAATCAGGGGATTCAGCACAAAAATGGAGAATTCAGACCAAAATTGGAGGAATTTAACCCAAAATCCAGGGAATTGAGCACAAAATCCAGGAATTCAACCCAAAATCCGGGCGATTTGGCCCGAAATCCAGGGAATTTAACCAAAAAATGGGGAATTCAGCCCAAAATTGAGGGATTCAACCCAAAATCCAGGGAATTCAGCCCAAAAATGGGGAAAATCAGACCAAAAATGGGGAAGTTCAGCCCAAAATCAGGGAAATTCAACCCAAAATCCGGAGAATTCCATCCAAAAATGGGGAATTTAACCCAAACTTGGGGAATTCAACCAAAAAATGGGGGAATTCAGCCCAAAATTGGGGAATTTAACAAAAATTGGGGGAATTCAACAAAAAAAAACCCCTGAAAAACCAAAAAATTTGCCCCCAAATTTAAAATTTCCCCCCAAAATTTAAAAAAATTCCCTAAAATTCAAAATTTCTCCCTCAAAAACCTAAAAATTCCCCCTAAAATTTAAAATTTCCCCCCAAAATGTAAAAAAATTCCCTCAAATTCAAAATTTCTCCCTCGAAAACCTAAAAATTCCCCCCAAAATTTAAAAATTTCCCTAAAATTCAAAATTTCTCCTTGAAAAACCTAAAAATTCCCCTTCAAATTTAAAATTTTCCCCCAAAATTTTACAATTTCCCCCCAAATCTAAAATTTCCCCCCTCAAATCCCC
>NW_010301716.1:0-7023 GCF_000700745.2 Antrostomus carolinensis
AATCCTAACCATTCTATGATTCTATGAACTTAAAGTACAATGCACATTAAAAACTTGAACCTTTGTAAAAAGGTACTAACATATGATCTAGTAGTAACTTCAGCTTTCACAAAGTTTTTTCTCTACTCTTTAGTTTCCTTCAGTATTCCTCAAAGTTCATGGTGGTCTGTGGAAAAGTAATATTAATCATGGATCAGTCTACCAGTAACCTGAAAGGTATGATACTCAGTGGCTGTGGAATGCAAGCAGGTCAGAGCTCATACTACAGTAAAGACAAGAAAATGCGAAAAAAAGCAAATAAATTGAACAAAAGAAAAACCCCCACCCTGAGCACAATAAAAAGTAAACAGATAGGAAAAGTGCATTATGGTTCACGTACCAGGTCATTTTGAAGTTTGTGGGCAGAGATATAATTATCTGTGTCCTGTATCTCCAGTAAGAGAATTTGGATGAACTTGGTACTTTGACCTACCTGGTTTGAAATGCGGTAAAGAGTGGACCCCAGGCCACGTATCTTCATTTGGTGTTCCAAGTACCTGTGCACAAAAAGAGGGGGAGGGGCAAGGAAAAGAAACAAACATACTTTAATGGAAAAGACTTAACAAATCATAGCACTGCATAAAGCCACTCCTCATTGAAAGCTCAATGTACCTTACAATCTAAACTTTAAATAGGTTTAATTTGGGGGGAAAGGGAGGGAGGAAGAGGGTACAAAAAACTTAAATCATTACCATGGTTTCAAGGTACCAGTGAAGTCAATAAAGGACATAATGGTGCTGTGTTCCTGTTGGGTTGCCTATCTAACTGATACATGTTAAAGCTACTTTCCACTGCCAAGTGTCAAGCTACCTGCATATGTCACAGTGCTACTGTTACAGAAGCTAGATATTTTAGGTCAGAAATAATTTTAATCCCTGTAAATTTAAATACGATTAACAGATACCTAATAGATGCTCAGATAGAAGATTTGCACAGATGGTGAAGCAGATGACCAAAAGCATGGCATGAACAACAATGCACAACAGTTGTCATTTTAAGTGGCTGTAGTATATATAAAACCAGTAAATTTTTAGGAAATACAGACTTAATTGATTCATGCATTATGCTTTGTTTCTATTTACTTCAACTGTCCTCCTTCTTGTAGTGTAAGTCAGAGCAACTTTCAGCAGCAAAGTATTTAACACTTCTCACGTGCATCTTATATCCTCTGCTCATATGAAAAGTTTGCCTCCCGTGTCTTTGGCACAAATAATAAATAAATAGAGAGAATTAATATAATTAGTTCTCCCAAACCTGTTTTTATTTCATGAGGCGTAACTGTCAATGCTTGCTCTAAGTTGAGCTGAAAGGAACACCTAAAGCACTAGCTCTACAAACACATTTCTGAATGAGTTGTGGAATTTGATATTTCACTAGTGGCATCTTCCTTGTTACAAATTTACACCCAGTTTCTAACATGAATTAAAATGCTAGGGACTGTTTTCAATATTTGTTATAAGCTTGGGCCTTGGAAAAAAAAGGCTGATATTCTAAAGTGAAAGCATTTCATACCAGTCTGGCACTTCCTTTGCATTGTCATAAAGGTACAAAACCCCATTTCAGCCCTGCAGAAATCTTTTGGACCTGCACATCTTGAGTTACTGTGATATTCTGTGGCCACTTACACCAGCACAAAACAAGCACAAAGTGTGAAAATCTTTGATCCAAGTATGTGGAGGTTTGTGACACTTCAAGGCAGGCTACAAGACATCGATTACAAATCACCTGAAGAGATATTTTTTTTTAATTGTATCTGCTGAAATAAACATAAGTATTAAGAGCATTAAAGGAAGGACCACTCTAGAATATTTGTTGCACTTCTTAAGCTATGTAAATATTTGTCCATGTCAATAAATTCAAGCTTAAAAAAATTCTTAGAAGCAAGAGTGGGAATCTAAAACACAAAAAATTTCTCTTGGACTCTGCCTGAAATTTACTTCATAAAATTCAGAAACTGGCTTAAAAACTTGAGGCAAAAGTAAGTGACCTCTTAAATAGATACAATTCTTACCCACAAGGTGTGCATTGTGACTCTTGGGCCTCAACTTCACTAAGCGATTTACAATACTAATGTGTTTCTAATCTAAGAATATCAATGCTAAAATAATCTTTCACCATTATCAAACACAACAAGCAAATAAACCAATTTAGGTATAGCATGACCAGAAGGAGGTGAAAGCAGAGCATCAAAGTGTCAGAGAAACAAAGATGACAGCATTAGTACGATAAGACAGTATATAACCAATTCATGTGGTTATTCAGATATGTAAGTTCACTGATTTTATTTGTAAATATTGTTTGTAGGACATTGTTTTCAGTCCTTGTGAAACACATCTTAATTGGCATTTAAATAAGATAAATCTGGCTCTGCAACTCTGATTCATCACAACACCCATATTCATTTCATTAT
Organism: Antrostomus carolinensis; assembly: GCF_000700745.2. Lineage (NCBI taxonomy): Eukaryota > Metazoa > Chordata > Aves > Caprimulgiformes > Caprimulgidae > Antrostomus > Antrostomus carolinensis. The sequence continues at coordinate 2,450 of NW_010301716.1, forward strand.
CACTATTAGGGAGAGCACAATTCTCTGATTAAGCATAGAAGTCAGGAGACATCGTTGACACTATATCATGATTAAATCAATTTGCAGATAACTCACCTGGCTCCTGCATTAACCAAGCTCCTGGTGCCAAGGACCTCTCAGCCCAGGAGAGGGAGCCCGCGGATTAAAAACAGAGATTCTTGCATCCTCAGTTTAAATTAAGAAATATGGTCCTCAATTTTGCAACCCCTCTTAGCAAATCAAAGGAATATTCTCTCATGAAACATTACGAATATAAGAAAATTAGCCACATTCTTCTAAATGTATGTTCTTAATCATCTCTTATTTTAGATTAAACATAGGCAACCAAGGCATTGTACAGATGATTGGTAAAACCAGCTAACAAAATCTGAAACTTCCAGTGCAAGGTAGAATATTTATCATACCAATTTAACATAGAGATAAGAAATGGATTATTCTGATTTTCAAAGTATCACTCCAGTAACAGAGAGCTTGATGGGAGATCACTTTTGTAATGAATCTTAGGTGACTCACAATTTTTTGTTTCACTAGTTTTCCAAGGCATTTCTTTAATAATATTCCAGCATATCTGTTGCTACAGTGTTTAAGAGCCAGTTACAAACAAGTTCTGTGCATTGGAGTACGCAAACCATCTACAATATTTATATCTTCTGTCAAGAATAGCAGTCAGGCTAAAAACAACTACTTTCCTGTCAACTAAATGCTTACTATTTTTAAGGCAAGGGCACTTGGCAGTTTAGGCAACGATCCAGACACTGTATTTTAATGCATGGTACAAACACTATAAAGACCATCCTTCTTCCACACAATTTTTAACATACACAACAGAAATTCACAATATGTGACTATTAATCAACAAGAAAGGAGCCGAAGGCAGCAGTGAAATAACTGTGGTTTTGGATAAGATCAAACAGCCACTGCCCACAGGAAGAGATTTGTAAGCATCACCTTCCATATGATGCTTCTAAGCAGCAATCAGTCTCGTTTTGATGAGGTGGAATTAGGCAACCCAAAGCAATGAGTTTTGACACCTGCTGAAAACAAAGGAAAGTGGAGTTTACATATAACACCATGGTAGAGAAGGAACTGCCTTGTTTTGCAGCTTACAAAAGAGAATTAAGAGATCAACGTGGAAAAGGAAAGTGTAGGAGGAAGGGAAAACTCATAGTCTTCTGGTTTTACTCCAAAACACTTTCCCTTAGCAGTTAAGACTGATTATCCAGACCAAAACACTGGTGATATCTTAATATCTAACCCATTAAATGAGCAAATAGGCTGTAGCAAACCACTGGCTTCCCAGCCAGTGCTTGAGAGCAAGTCCAACCTTACAGCAACCAGTGGAAGTCAAAGATACAGGAAACAGCAGCCTAGGACAATAACTGAACACCAGGAGCAGTTATTTTATTGGTGACCTCCTAGCCCTGACTATCCTTTCATGGTCCACCACTTCTGATCCCAAGCATGCCATCAGGAATTCTGGCTCTTCTACATTTTAACACTTTTTCTTTCCATTTTATATTCCAAAGACATGAAATAACTGCTGCTGTCACAACAATCAATCCTCAACTTAATATGGGAAATAAACTTCTATTTACCATTGAGAATTATTTGAAAAAAAATGAGACTAACTTGTTTGCTTTCTCTACTGATACTCTGCTTCTTATTGAGGTGAACATTAACTTGCATGGTTTGATAGCCTATTTTTAAAAATTGAATTACTAATACAAGAATAATCTACAATTCTCAGATTTGAAATGGATTTAATGTTTTCCAGGGACCCGGAGGGATACAGTTCCTGTAAAGAAAACTCCAAGACCTACTGGGGTTTTGCTGTTCCACACTACAAACAATTGTAACATAAAATACTCCAGGCTCTTTTATTCCCTAACAAATAAGATAAAATGACCTTCTCCTTTGAAACTTGCTGATCATAATCAGGATCAGAGGGATCAGATTCTAATCTAATTTGTAGGGTGAAAAATCTACTTATATGAAAATAACAGATTTACAGTACATCAGGGTACTGAGGGCCAAATACCCTTACTGCCAGTTGACATTGTTATGGTTTGGCAGAAAGTTATGAAAACAGAACCTGCTGTTCAAATCTCCATATATGAGCATGATATAGAAAGATTTCCCAGGAAACACAACAAAAATGCACTAATGTCTATTGCACTGCCTTAATTTTTCAATATAAGAAAAAAGTTGTTTGCATCTGATTTTTACAGACTCATCATTTCCCTAATTAACATGCTGTGTGGTGTCAAAGGGAGTGATTATTTTACAGTGAGCATTATGACACTCTATCAACACAATTAGTCATATTATCCTGTATTCTGCTTCGAATGCAAAAAACATTCCCTATTACTGCCACGTAATAAGGTCATTCTGGTTAACAATTTGTCCAGAGAAGTCATCTGAATCACTTGTGAGATGAGCAGCAGTTCAAATCTTTCCCACCAGCTCTTTCCTAAGTGCTGGCATAATTAATAATGAACAAGTATTTCCATTTGCACTAAAACTTTTGAATATATGAAGCTGTATATTACTGAAATAACGCTTTAACCTTTGTTAGGTCTGACGATCCTCACGAAAGGCAATGGTTTGGACTTCAACAAGACAAAGAACATGCAGCCTGTGGTATTATTCAGGGTTTTGTAGCAACAAAGCAGAATGAAAGACAAGATCAGCATGCAGATGAGCTGTCTTTCCTTTGACAACATTTATGAAAATCAGGCTCAGCAACTTGCTGAATTTTCAAGTTTTTTCACCTTAGGTCAACTTGATGAATAAACAAAGTTTAGATAAAAAAATGTCAGGAGAGTTAATATTTTTTTTTTCCTTTAATAAAGAGAGGGTTTTGTTGAAAAGTGTCCTAGAATTTTAACTAGAAAAAAAGTTAAAACCTCTATGTAAAAATGTATTCTTATTTTATTTTTACTTTTAAGGATCACCAAGGTTTCTGTTCAAGTATTCCTATTAGCTGGGTAAAACACATTTAAATGCCTTTATGCCAATGCACATAGCATGGGGAATAAACACGAAGAGCTGGAGATGTGTGCACACCTGCAGGGCTACAACCTGATTGGCATCACGGAGACATGCTGGGATGGGTCCCATGACTGGAGTGTTGGAATGGAAGGATACAGGCTCTTCAGGAAGGACAGGCAGGGGAGACGAGGAGGGGGTGTTGCCCTCTATGTCAACAACCAGCTGGAGGGTATGGAGCTCCACCTGGGGATGGATGAGGAGTTAACTGAGAGTTTATGGGTCAGGATTAAAGGGAAGACAGGGAAAGGGGATGTTACAGTGGGGGTTTGCTAAAGGCTGCCAGACCAGGGAGCCCAAACAGATGAGGTCCTCTATAGGCAGATAGGAGCAGCCTCACATTCACAAGCCCTGGTCCTCATGGGGGACTTCAACCACCCCGACATCTGTTGGAGGGAGAACACAGTAGGACACAAACAATCCAGGCGGTTCCTGGAATGGATGGATGACAACGTCCTTCTCCAGGTGGTTGAGGAACTGATGAGGAGAGGTGCCATGCTGGACCCTGTTCTCACCAACAAGGAGGGGCTGGTAAGGAATGTGAAGCTCTGGGGCAGCCTTGGCTGTAGTTACCATAAAATGTTGGAATTCGAGATCCTTATGACAGTGAGGAAAGTGCCCTGTAAGCTCACCACCCTGGATTTCAGGAGGGCAGATTTTAACCGCTTCAGGGATGTGCTTGGTCATGTATTGAGGGATGAATTCCTGGATGAAAGAGGGGCTCAGGACAGCTGGCTTATACTCAAAGATCTCTTTCTCCAAGCCCAGGAACCATGCATCCCAACAAAGAGGATGACAGGCAAAACCAGCAGGAGGCCTGCATGGATGGACAGAAAGCTTCTGAACAAACTTAGGAGCAAAAAAGTAGCCTACAGAGGGTGGAAGGAAGGATGGGTAACCTGCGATGAATATAGAGAAACTGCCAAGTGGCCAGGGATCAGGTTAGGAAAGCCAAGGCCCTGACAGAATTCAATTTGGCCAGAGATTTCAAGGGCAACAAAAAAAGCTTCTACAGGTATGTTGGGGAGAAAAGGAAAACTAGGGAAAATGTGGGACCTCTCCAGAAGGCAACAGGAGACTTGGTCACCCGGGACATTGAGAAGGCTGAGGTACTCAATTACTTTTTTGCCTCAGTATTCACCAGCAAGGGCTCACGCCACACTGCCCAAGTCCTAGAAAGCAAAGGAAGGGTCCGGGAGAATGAAAAACCGCGCATGGAGTCACAACATTGGTGGATAAGGCCAAAGCAACTGATGTCATCTACCTGGACTTGTGCAAGGCATTTGACACTGTCCTGCATGTCATCCTTGTCTCTAAATTGGAGACATGTGCGTTTGATGGATGGACCACTCGGTGGATAAGGAACTGGCTGGATGATCACACTCAGAGAGTTGTGGTCAACAGCTCGATGTCTGAGTGGAAATCGGTGATGAGTGGTGTCCCTCAGGTGTCGGTATTGGGACCAGTGCTCTTTAACATTTTTGTCAGAGACATGGACAGTGGGA
>NW_010301717.1:0-11253 GCF_000700745.2 Antrostomus carolinensis
CCAGCTCTGGCCCAGCTCACACCAGGACGCTCTGGCTGGGGAGAGTGAGGGAGCACCAAGCCCTGGCAAGGAGAGACCTCTGCTAACCAGTGATGGCTCAGGGCATGCCCTGGTCCCCTTCAGATCCCACCTGTAAATGCTTTCACCTCCAACTTCTGCACACCTCCTACCTGTAGGTCCCAGCCCTTCAGTTTGCATTCAGTGGGGATGGTGGATTTTGAGACTAAGCTGCAGAAACTCCGATTTTTGAAGGTCAACCTAAAATCCTTCCAGAGCTTTAAAAAACAGTAAGACCTGCTGTGCAGATCAGGTAGTGCTTTTAAGAGCTTTTCTAAATGATGTGTGGCCCAGAGGTCCACGGTCAATGGCAGAAAGTCCATGGTAGATCTTCTAGAAACTATGAACAATGTGGCCACATGCAGTCAGTGGTGGGACTGGGAAGGAGCTGCCAATAAAAGAAAACACTATGGGATAAGTACAAGCTGGTGGTGATGGAGAAAGCAGGGTGGGCAGGCCAAGCACAGATGTTGTTTATCTACTCGTAACTTCAGACAAATCTCTCCAAAGTTGGAAAAAAACCTTGTCTACAAGATAATGGGTCAGCTAGGAAACCAGCCAGGGTGCTGTTTGGTGGGAGAACATCCTAAAAGCAGGGCCTGGGTGACACCAAGCCCCAGCCAGCCTGGGTTGTGTGCAGAGCTTTGCACTGCTGAGCAATCCGCCTGACCAGTTCAGGGACTATCTTGGGTGCAAGTTCTCTTTTTCGACACCTGCCAAACAGCATAAAATAAATTGGAAAATAGATGTTAAGCCCAGTGGGCGGGGGTGTGAAATCCTGGCTGAGCTTTTTATTATCTGCCCTTTCAACACACTGAAGCTTCATGGCCCAGTCAGTTGGTCTCTGGAGCTGTCCAGAGAAGGGCAACGGAGCTGGGGAAGGGTCTGGAGCACAAGTGTGCTGAGTTCCCTTGTGGCTGAGGGAACTGGGGGTGTTGAGCCTGGAGAAAAGGAGGCTGAGGGGAGACCTTCTGGCTCTGTCCAAGTCCCTTGGAGGAGGGTGGAGAGAGGTGGGGGTGGGTCTGTTCAACCAAGGCCCAAGGGACAGGACAAGAGGAAATGGGCTCCAGTTGTGGCCAGGGCAGTTGAGATGGGATGTGAGGAAGAATTTCTTTGCTGAAAGGGTTCTGAGGCATTGGAAGGGGTTGCCCAGGGCAGTGGTGGAGTCCCCATCCCTGGAGGGATTGAAGAGTCGTGTAGACATAGTGCTGAGGGACATGGGTTAGTCGGGGACTGGTCAGTGTTGGGTTCATGGTTGGACTTGATGAGCTTAAAGGGCTTTTCCAATCCAGGCAATTCTGGGATTCTATAATACTAAAACCCAACAGTGTTCACAAAGCCACGAGCAGATCAGCCATTCCAGCACACAAGGTTGCAGCACAGCCCTCTTGCTTGGGTGGCAGCACCTCATGCTTGTGATTTTTCCCTTCTCACCATGTCCTCAGAACAGGTGATTTTGGTCCATTCAACCCAAGTGGCCACTGCACTGATCCAGGACGTGTGTAAACTTTGCCTCTTGGAAGTAACTCGCTTTACATTGCAATGCTTTTAATTATGTGTCAGGAATCACATCAGTGACGAGCAGAAAGCTGAAATGAAATAAGTTTTGAAGTAGAGACGTGATGGTGCACAAAGAGGGAATTTCCAGGTCATGGGAATGACCAAAACAGTTAAATACACAGGTGAGACTAAATAGCATGTTTGCTTCACTTCATTATTAAGACAAGAACCAAACATTTCTCATGCCTTTGCTGGGGAGCCTCTTTCGAAGCAAGTTTGATAATAATCCAGGGAGCCATTTCTGAGAAGGACACAGTCAGGCAGGAAAGTATTTTTCTACAACTAGGTCATCTTTCAGAGATCTTTTTTCTCAAGCACTGATAATCCAAAGACCTTTAATTTTGACCTCACACAACCCACATGAACAGATTGAACTGGAGATGGGCTGGTTCCCTGCTGTAAATTAGGTTGCTGAAAGATGTTGGGTTGTCTTGGAAAACGTTGCTATTTTGACATCAGTGCCTCAAAATACCAGAAAATGAGGAGCAATTGCATTCCTTCTAGCAGATGCTGGCTCCATTTTCTTCAATTCACAGAAATTTCTCTGAATTATATTTAATATGGCTTTGAGGGTGTTTTATAATGAAAATAAGTGCTTTTGAAAGTGTAGAAGACATTTGGCCACCGCGGTTCTGGGCTGGGAGCAGACAGTAGCGCGGGGTGCTTGCTTGAGAGGCTGCCAGACCCTTTGCAAGGTGCTGAGCAGCTGCAGGAAGGACACACTGTGCCCTGGTGTGTCCTGCCCTTGGGGTTTGTGGCTCTGCACACTTGTTCCGTTTTTGCTGGATCATTTCTGCCATGGCTGCTGGCAGGGACAATCATCGCTCTTCTCGTTTGCACATCGTGCCCTCTGCTGGGACAGCGATGGCTGAGACCAGCCCAGGAGAAATCCCTCCTGCTTTGCTCTGGCAGATGCTGTGGCTCAGCACGATGCTGGGAGGAGGCAGCAAGTCATGGCCAGCTCCAGACCTGGTCCCACCATGGCAGCTTTCAGCTGCCACCTCAGTCCTCTGACACACAATGTCCATTTATTCTGACCTGTTTTTGGGAGCTCTCCCCTGCATGCTGGAACATAAATTCCACTGGTACTGTTTCTCCACTCCTTTGCCTCAAAGATTATTTGAGTTGGGGCAAGTGATTATGTAGCTACAGAGCCAATGCTGAAGAATAAACCTGTCCCACTTGTGTTGTGGTAAATAAACACGGATACTTATGGAAATCAATAGTTAACACGGTGTCCTGGTGTGAGCTGGGCCAGAGCTGGTTTCTTTTCACAGCAGCTAGAACAGCGCTGGGGTTTGGGTTCAGCTGGGATTTGGTAGGAGAAGAACATTGATCACACACCGATGTTTGCAGTTGTCTCTGGAAGTTGAAGGACTTTGTGTTTTGCTGGTTTGCAAGTGCAAGATCTCAGGGGTGAGGAATATTGCCATGGATCAGCTCCATGGGCATTGGGCTCTGCCAAGGGGCTGTTCCATCTCCTGTCCCCCATGGGCAGGAGATCCATGAGGGGCTCTTCCTCTCTTGCTCTCTCTGGCTTTGGCTCGGGCTCTGGCTCTCCCGGGATTGCGGTTTCGGGTCAGGATTGTGGCTCCTGCGGGATCATGATCTGGGAACGGGCCGGGCTTGGTCGGAGGGTGGTGAGCAATGGCACTCATTGGCATATTTTATCACTATTAGTATTATCATTATTATTTTAATATCATTATTCTTTTAAGCTTTATTTCCATTATTAAATGCCGCTTGCATTTCCATTCTGCCTTGTGGTATTTATGAACGTGTTACTTCCAGTTCTCTCAGAAAGAAAGCAGAAGCTGCAAACTAGCCCATCTTTCTTGGTTGCACACAGTGAGCAGTTCCGGCCATGAGCAGAGCACACTTCTGCTGGTGCTGGAGATGACAAAGCCTTTTGCTGCCCTGAGAAACCAGACTTGTTAAAAGCCCGGACCTGAGCGTGCTGCAGAACAGGGATCCCAGGGACATTTCTAAAATGCTGTAGAGATGCTGATCCCTTCGCCCTGATGAGTCTGTGCTCATGACAGTGGGGTACCACGTTTGCCTGATCATGTTTAAATTTTCTTCCAGGAAATAAATTCTTCCTCACATCCCATCTCAACTGCCCTGGCCACAACTGGAGCCCATTTCCTCTTGTCCTGGCCCTTGGTCCTTGGTTGAACAGACCCACCCCCACCTCTCTCCACCCTCCTCCAAGGGACTTGCACAGAGCCAGAAGGTCTCCCCTCAGCCTCCTTTTCTCCAGGCTCAACACCCCCAGTTCCCTCAGCCACAAGGGAACTCAGCACACTTGTGCTCCAGACCCTTCCCCAGCTCCGTTCCCTTCTCTGGACACGCTCCAGCAGATGCAATAAAGACAATTTATGGCAATAAAGACAATTTTCCATCAGAAATCCCTGTGCCAAGCACCCATCTGAGTAGTGCATGATGCTTATGCCTTCGTGTCACCCCTGGCTCTGGGCTGCTCTTGCTGTCACCCAGCTCCAACACAATTTCCTTCTCTGGACCTTGCTAAACCACAGCAACAGCCCTTCAGCAGCTTCCAAAGTGCCTGGTTTGCTGAGCCTGGCCTGGGGTTATTCCCACCCTCCGGGTCAATGTGGCTGTTCCACAGGGTTGGTGTTCACCAACAACTGAACCCACGGAGGGACACAGCCCGGGGTTTGGCAGAGCTGAGCCCGGCTCTGTTTGTTGTAGCAGCACAGGAATGATTTATAATATTTCAAGCACTGGACCAGGCTGCCCAGGGAGGTGGTGGAGTCACCTTCCCCGGTGGGATTTAACAGACAGGCAGACAAGGTGCTGAGGGACATGGGTTAGAGGTGGAATTGGCAGTGTTGGGTTTATGGTTGGACTTGATGATGTTAAAGATCTTTCCAAACACTGTGATTCTGTAATTTTACTCTGTGATTTAGAACTGGCAAAGGGACAGACTGTACATTTCAATTCCCTTTTCCCCCTCCCTCTGATCTCTATTTTTTCCTCAAATTAGGCTGGACAATCACCCAAACCAGAAGCATCTGTTTCTCCTTCCAGTGTCAGCAGTGTAAATAAAATGTATTTGTGATGTTTTGATTTCATAAACATATTGGTTTTGGCTTTTCTTTAAGTATGCTGTGGAGCTTTACTGCAGAGCTGGACGGAGCGATTAGCACAGCTCTGATCTGGGGCCAGACACACAGAAGTCTGTTTACAGAGCTGGGGAAGCGTTGGGAAGTGTGGGACCCTGCCTGGCAGTCACAGGAACTGTCCTTTACCCCAGCCCTGTGCTGCAGCAGCTCCTGTAACAGCAGCTGCTGATGGGGCGATGGAACTCGCATGGACTGGGGGTGCCAGCACCCCATGGCCAGTTGCCACCAGCCATCCATCGCCTTCCCTTCACCCTTCAACCTCAGGGCTTCCTCCACCAACACGCTCAGCAGCTAAAATCACGCTTGTTGCCACGGTGGGGAGCCAGCTTCCTTCTGGAAGGGAGAGGTTTGTCTGTCCAGCTGCACAGGAGAGTCCCCAGAGTGGGGTAAATCCTTCGTGGTGTTCAGCAGTGATCACCCCGGGGCTGTGGCTGCAAGGGGGAGCACCCCACTGCCCACTCGAGCCCTGATTTTGGGTAGAGTAACCAAGGACCTTGATGTTCTAAAACTCAGAACAGGAGGAGGTAGCAAATGATTATTTAAATCTGATTTTAGTTCATTTCTTTTTCTTTTTCTTTTTCTTTTTCTTTTTCTTTTTCTTTTTCCTTTCCTTTCCTTTCCTTTCCTTTCCTTTCCTTTCCTGAGTAGGAATATTTATTCACTGCAGCTCGACAGGGGTGAGCAATGATAACGAGGCTGCTTTTCCCAAATTGGATTTTAATGAGACATGCTGTGGTCCTGAGAACACAGAAAACAGGCATTTTCCTTGTAAACACAGCAGCACTGTGGTTTGCTGGAATTCACCCCAGAACAGAAAAAACCCAAACCCCTCAGGTTAAGAGGTCATCCTATAAGCAGATACTTTACCATAGTTTACATTTTCAGATCTATGAACACGCACAAACATCAGATTTTGCCTTCAAAAGGAAAACAGTGGATGTGAATCCAGGCAGACACTGACCTCGGTGCTGCTCCACTGCAGGGCTGGTCTTGGGACCTCCAGGGTTTGTAGATTCTGACCCTGCCTGTCCCACATTCTGCTCCATTATTTCTCTCCTTGAAACCCCCTATGCCTTTAGGACATCAGACAGAGCTGTGACCTCTTTTCCAATCTCCTTTCCATATGATGGGCTGTTTGCCCAGGTAGCTCAGAGGAAGGTGATGAGGAGGAGGGGAGAGGACAAGAAGAAATGGCCTCAAGTTGTGGCCAGGGCAGTTGAGATGGGATGTGAGGAAGAATTTCTTTGCTGAAAGGGTTCTGAGGCATTGGAAGGGGTTGCCCAGGGCAGTGGTGGAGTCCCCATCCCTGGAGGGATTGAAGAGTCATGTAGACACAGTGCTGAGGGACATGGGTTAGTCGGGGACTTGTCACTGTTGGGTTCATGGTTGGACTCGATGAGCTTAAAGGGCTTTTCCAATCCAGCTGACTCTGGGATTCTGATGGGATCCAAATTCCATTTGCCCTCCAGGCTGGCAGGGTCAGTTGTTCTTCAGAATATCCCACCTGAGTGCTGGTGCTTTCTGCTCAATACAAGTCAGTGGTGGAACTTAGTAGCTACCCTGTTGATCATCTACGTGAGAAAATGCAGATTTGCCTGTTCCATGGCGCAAGTCAGTGGTGGGACTTAGTAGCTACCCTCACTGTTGATCATCTATGTGAGAAAATGCAGATTTGCCTGTTCCATGGCTGATTCAAGATGCATGAGAAGCCCAGCCACAGAAATACAGAGATATTGTAGTGTGGAGGGATGTTATTCAAAGGGCAAGCTTCGTCCAAGGAGATAAATAACAAAGAATGGGAAAAACATCAAAAGAAGAGGGATTTTCTGAGAAGGGCTTTTCTCCAAGGAGGCTCTAATGAGTATCAGAGGGAGGAGGCATCAGTGTCTCTCACCCGTACGGCTCGTGGAGCTGCTGACCTTCAATCCAGGCAAAACTCTGCTCCTTGCTGAGGTCAAAAGTTGTATTTGCTTTTTGAGAAATGCCTCAAGAATTGCAGCCTCCTTTATCCAAAAGCAACAACCATCCAAAGCACGCTTATTGAGGAGGAAGAGAGAAGGGAAGACGATTGCAGGTTGAAACTGGTATGGAATTGCTGCTTATACACGGTCCCCTGACACATGCAAACCTCCTAATCCCAGCATGGCAAAGCAGAGCTGCCAAGACCCATCACAGGGCAACGGATGCTGCTCAGCAACGTTTTCCTACCAACTGATGAGAAAAGCCAAAGAATCAGCTGTTTCTGGCACTGTGGCCAGATGCTTCACCAGAAGAAGCTGCTCACCTGGGAAGCCTGATGCTCTGGAGATGGATCCTGGCTCAAAGGCTGAACTACACTTTGGGTGTTAATTACCTCAAGTCAAGAAGGGAGAGGTTGGAGACTTGGAAAGCAGCTTAGAAACCGTCAGGTAGAAAGGTGGGAAAAGATCTCAACCTCAAACTACAGAATGGGCTCAGCCTGATTTCAGACCCCTGAGGAATTTCAGCCTCATCTTGCTATTTTTCCCCATCTTCCTATATGTGGAGGGCAGCTGACATTACTCCTTTAATTATTTGTGTGTAAAGTATGTAATAGCCTATTTTAAAATGGTTTTTGAATTCAATTAGCTGCTTGTTTCCTTGACAAGACAGGAGACGCAGAAAGCAGCTGAAAGAAGAAGAAAGGCATTTTTGAATACCTACATGGATAAAGAGCAGAGATGAAAAGCAGATGTTGGAGGCAGCTGTGTAAAACAAATATTGAGTGGGCCAGAAAAGAGATCATAAAGAAATAACATCCCCAGTGATTTGCTTCTCCAGGGCCATCTCTGCAGGTTTTTAGCTAGCCAGGTTTGCAGACACCACCTTTTGTCTCTGTGTTAAAGCTGTGCCAGTTTAGAGCCACACCAACACCCCACAATTGCAGAGAGCACCACAGAAGGTGGTGGGTGATGGCTCCACGGAACCACCTGACAAATCTTGCCAACCTCACCATCTCCTCTATTATTTATTAGTTGTAGAAATACATGCTTAGATCTTTGCTGTAAGATAATATCTAGGGAGACAAAATATGTTGCCACCAAACAAACATGGTCACATATAAACTGATCAGGTTTGGAACAGCTGAAACTGTGAGCTTAAAGATGTTTAGACAATATTAAGACCATACTATGTTGGTTTGGTTTTTTTTTCCCCCAAGAATCTTAATTTTCAAGCCACAGAAGGAGCATCTGTAAAGCAAAAAGGCAACACTTCCCACTTGCCTTTAGGGCTGAAGGAAACACACACACAGGTTGTTCTGCAGCACCTCACACACTCGTACAGGGGCTGTTTTCACGCTGCCCCTGCACTTTGTGATTCCAGAAACTTGGCTGAACCGAGAGCAATCGCACACAAATATCTGAGCTGCCCCCCTTTGCCAGAAGGACTCTTCTCCCCACACTCCACGTGATGTGCTTCCTTGAATTATGGTCTGCCTGAATGTTCATTAAGAGCAAGGAAATGAAAGAAGAAATTAATCACAACTTCCACATTCTCCTTCCCTTAGAGGGGAAAAAAGTAACAAAGGGGAGGAAAAAAAATAATAATAAAGGATTAACTAGTTGCAAACTAAAAGTTCTTTGTTTTCTCTACAAAGTGAAATGCCTTTCATAATCTTTGTCATGAAATCCTCCAAGATCATTGCTGTTGCTAATTAAATCATGGGCAGAAATCTCCACGCAGCCTTTTCACTCCATCCCTCAGAGGCTGCTCTGGCAGTTACGGTGCGTGTCCCTCACTGATATCAGAACCACAACATGTCCTGCTCGAGGCCATCGGTCTGTGTCCTTCCTGAGGCCACTGGCCTGTGTCACAGAATCATAGAATCATAGAATGGTTTGGGTTGGAAGGGACCTTAAAGCTCATCCAGTCCCAATCCCCCTGCCATCAGCAGGGACACCTTCCACTAGACCAGGTTGCTCAAAGCCTCATCCAACCTGGCTGAGAACACTTCCAGGGAGGAGCAGCCACAACTTCCTTGGGCAACCTGTTCCAGTGTCTCACCACCCTCACAGTCCTTCCTGAGGCCACCAGCCCGTGTCCTTCCCTCCGTGCCACAGCAGCCAGCAGGAGCTCCCACACCAGCACACATTACCCCGCAGCCCATTAGCACCGGGGCACGTTCCCCAGTAAGCCCCAGCGCAGAGGCTTACGATAAGCTCTGGGAAATGAACACCAGCCCAGCCTGCAGATTTGTAACACAGATAAATGCCCAATTCTTTCCAGAGACTTTGCAGTATCAGCGTCGATCAAGCACAGAAATCAAAGTTAGGGATTTGAAGGAAATGAAAATGACTGTGTTTCACTCGGTCAAGTACAGGTTCATCTGTTCTCTGGCTAATACTTGCTCGCTTGTTCTCAAAAAAGGAACACAAATACTTAATCTGTTAATAATCCAATTTCAAAGAATTCTGCTTACTTCTTCCTCCAAGAAAATAAGGGTTCAGGATAAGGCAAACAAAATACCAGTCACTGGAACATTTTGGGTCAATCTCCACGTGCAGTGCAGCCGTGGTACCTGCCTGGTACCAGCACTTTCACTGCTGCCTCATTTAAACCCTCAACTCCTTCCAGAAGGAAAGTGATGGTGAGAAGTGTTTCATAGAAAGATCTTAATTAGGTTTTTTTTTTTTTACAGTGTAAGATTGAGAAAACAGACACCCAAGCTGTATGGCAAGATCGAGGCTCAGGTATTCCACTGTAGATCAAGGCTTAACCCAAGCTACCACGAAGTCCTCCCACTGTCCTGACCAGATTTTCACTGCAAATCCCAGAATTGCTTGGATTGGAAAAGCCCTTTGAGATCATCGAGTCCAACCATGAACCCAACACTGACCAGTCCCCGACTAACCCATGTCCCTCAGCACTATGTCTACACGAGTCTTCAATCCCTCCAGGGATGGGGACTCCAACACTGCCCTGGGCAACCCCTTCCAATGCCTCAGAACCCTTTCAGCAAAGAAATTCTTCCTCACATCCCATCTCAACTGCCCTGGCCACAACTGGAGCCCATTTCCTCTTGTCCTGTCCCTTGGGCCTTGGTTGAACAGACCCACCCCCACCTCTCTCCACCCTCCTCCAAGGGACTTGGACAGAGCCAGAAGGTCTCCCCTCAGCCTCCTTTTCTCCAGGCTCAACACCCCCAGTTCCCTCAGCCACAAGGGAACTCAGCACACTTGTGCTCCAGACCCTTCCCCAGCTCCGTGCATCACACTTGGGAAGTGAAGAAAGGAAAAATTCACTTTCCTTTTGATTTGGCCATTTTGCCTTCCCCAGCCCCATGGATGTTCCTGAAGAATGTACTTTACCACCAAAAGCACGAGGGGCAATCAAGCCTTCCCACTGTTTTATCCAGGTATTTCTAAGGACTGCAGATGCTTTCAGCCTAAATTTAATATAAAATGCAGAAATTACATCTCTTTTTCTCCAATAAATAAAAAAAGCTATAATAATTGCAGTACAGGATGCCACAGAGATCTGGTGGTTGAATACACCATGAGGCTCTTTATCCTACTCAATACAACATTGTCCTGGTTTTTAGTCAAGTTCCTGAGTTACAAAACCGCTTGTTGTGGCAGCTTTTTCTTTGACACAAAGGTTGAAGATGCTGCATTTCATTGTCTGCAGTAATTCTCCAAGGACAGAAATTCAAGCAATGAAAATAGTTTGGCATTTGACCAACTATTTAAAATATTTAACAATGACCTTGAGAACTATAGAAGGATCCATTTAAAGCCCTAGTTTAAGGAAAAAAAAAGGAGAAAAATATGTTTCCTTGCAGAATCTGGTACTAATGTATGTTTGCTGCAAAGTTGATCTCAGATATGCTCTCTACACAATGAAAATCAGCTTAAATACAAAGGAAAAGGAAACAAGTTTAACTCCTTGTCTTAGAATTACTCTGTGACCCCGAATGTATTTGGAAATCAATTTAATTTCCAGAATACCTGATTACTTCATTTCAAAGAGTGAAACAGCTGCTCAGAGCAAGGAGAGTGACCAGACCTTATGCTGACACTTCCTTGGAATTTCTTTTTTATTTACAAAAAGGATATTTGTGGCTCATTATATTCATGGCAGGTTCAGCTGGTGGAGGAAACGGGCCACAGATCTGCCTCAGACAAGATCACTCAAGGCAAAGCTCCCAAATATCACCAACTGAATAGATCAAAAGCATTGGGTTCTGCACCCTCTGGTGAGGGCAGGTCACGTGGAGAAGCCTGAAGGACAGGACCAGAACTTTCTGCCATTGCCAACGTGCTCTTGGGGGCCCAGGCAGGGATTTGGGGGAATATACACACGGATCAAGTCTCATTTATCCTTTATGGGTTCCATAGAGGGGCTAAATTTGGCTAAGAGGAGCAGAAAGCCACTTCCCTGGCACTTAAACTGGGCACCACTGGGCCACCTGGATGGGGACAGAGGTGGGAGAAGAGGGCTCAGGTCACTCAGGGGTCCCTGTTCTCCAGGT
>NW_010301717.1:11264-16361 GCF_000700745.2 Antrostomus carolinensis
GGTTCAGGCTGGTGCTTCCCCATCACCGTGCCTCCCTGCCACCAAACTACAACTGCTCCTACTCTGTATTTTCAGTATTCCTACCTCTTTTCTTCTACTCATTGTTTCTCAGCACAAGCACAACTTCAGCACATTTTAAGGCTTATTTTGTACCAAGATTTTAATTTCACAGGTGTGCAGTGACCTGCATGCTGCTGTGATATGTTGCCTATGCGTTAAAACTGTTATTTTCCTCTTCTGGCAACTTGAAAAACAACCCCTGGAGCACCAGGTGTTGCTTTGTGTTTCTTCAGCATGGTTTTTGTGGTCCAACAGACAGGAAGAGGAGCTTTTTGGTGAGGAGATCCTCTTTGTCCTTCTAGACTAGTGTAGTTGGCTACTTAACGTGTGGTCTTCCTTAGTGGTGGGAAGCGATGTGAATTCTTTTTCTCATATTATGGGGCCTGCCACATTTCCTTGTGTTTCTTTGAAGGTGTAATTCTGGAGAGAGAACCCACACAGCAGCCCTGAGGAAGCAGCGTGCAGATGTGCCTTGGGTTAAACTGGAAAGAAATGTGGGTATCTCCAACTCAGAAAACACAGAGCAGGGTAAGAGGACACACGTGATGATCCGTGGTACCCGAGGTCAGATAGGCACGTTGGGGTCCTCTGTGCTTTAACCTCTGTTAGCATTTATCTGCCTTTTTATGGACTATAAACTGTCAGCTGCTTATTGGTGTCCCAGGAGCACAGAAATGAGCAAGGAAACCATAACCAACTTGGTTTTGCCAACACAAGACTTTGCTTCAGTCTATGCATTTAGTTTTGGCCACGGCTTTTCACATTTGGTGGATCTTCCCCAGCTCCCAGTCACTCGGTGATACTCTTCCCATGGGTTAACAAAGGGATTTGGGAAACACCAAAAGCTTCCACACTTCCAGCCACAAGCCATGGAGAAAGATAAACCAAATAATTTAAGTTATGGAACATTTTCTACTCAATGCCCTTGTTTACTCTCACATTTCTGCTCTGTTTGCAGGAACTCCCTGCTCCAGCACGACCTATGTTATCCATGCTGCTGCTGCAGCACTGCTCAAGCTTGCAACCATGCTTAGTCTTTATAGACCTAGAATTTTCCTCCCAGATACAGCATAAACCTAACAGGTTTTCCCCCAAAACAAAGAAAACTCTAAAACCAACATCATTTTTTAAAATTATTATCTTGTACCTTTTAGCAGGAAACCACGTCATGGACCAACACTTCAAAGTATTATTGAAACAAAGATCAAAAAAAGCACTCTGAATCTAAATGCTCGCTATGCATTAATTTTCTACAATATATGCATCATTTTTTAACTCACTTGGTCTGTGAAATGGTTACTATTGTCAAGAACATAGTTTGAAAACAATTTTTTGGATGACTTTGTGAACTGGTTGCCAGCTGGACAGAATTTGGTACCTAGATCCAACTTTCTATTAAATGTTTTTTGAAGAAAACAAGATTTCTTTAGGGATATGGAAAGTTTTTTCTAAGGTTTTTAGTTTATTTTCCTCTCTGTCCTCGGTTTTGGCATCTGACATGGATCCATCTGGACTTGCTGATGGATGGCAGGGACATGGAGGGTCAAAAGAGTGTGCTGAAGACAGAACCCATCCCAGCAGCTCTCAGGCATTGCTGTTAGTGAAGAAGAGGAGAAGCAAAGACTGTATCTGCATAGCACAGGCAAAGAACTTGCTAATCTTGAATATTAAGGCTACAAATTAAAAAAGCATTTATTATCAGAATAAAATAAGTGATCCCTTCCAACAGTGAGCCCAGTGTGACCCCCTGAGGATGCGGGGGGAGCGCGGGGAGGAGCTGGGAGCTATTGCCACAGCTGTGGTGACATGACAACAGGGTGGCAGAGTGTCATCCCGCCAAGCTGGCAAAGTCCCTCGTGTACGAAATGCCAAACACGTCCACCTCGTACTTGGGAGATAAAGCACGTGTTGAGGATTGCACAAACAACAAGAAACAGCCGCGGGAGGTTGCATTAATCACTTCCATGTGCCCATTATTAGTTAAAAAGGGCTAAAAGGAAGGCAGAGATCAATCGAGACTGGGCTTCAGTTCATACTTTTTAGCAGCAACAATAGAGATGTTTTTTAAATCCTGAGTGTGTGAGCTGTGCTGCCATGTGCTCAGGCCCCAGGCTGCTCCCCGTGGGGGTGGTGAGCATCCACACACTGGTGAAGGCTGCGTGGAATCCTCCCCAGCCCTGGAGCACATTCATGGAGTGAGGAAAGCCAGGGTGAGACCTACAGCCAGCCCAAGCTATGTGAGTTTTCCACACCCAGAGTCACTCCTTGTCCCAGATGACCTGTCGTGCTCCTGTAAGGACAGTCACTGTGGCACAGTCCGCAGCATCCTTCGTTATGGTGGGGACCAAGGCAGCAGTAAAGCAGGGAAATACTTCACCCAATGCCAGGACAATAACAACTGATTGGGAACAATTAACTGCTGGAGAGAGTCCAGCACAGAGCCACCAAGATGATGAAGGGAGTGGAGCATCTCCCTGCTGAGGAAAGGCTGAGGGAGCTGGGGCTCTTTAGCTTGGAGAAGAGGAGACTGAGGGGTGACCTCATTAATGTTTATAAATATGTAAAGGGTGAATGTCAGGAGGATGGAGCCAGGCTCTTCTCAGTGATGCCCAATGGTAGGACAAGGGGCAATGGGTGTGAGCTGGAACACAGGAGGTTCTGCTTAGACTTGAGAAGAAACTTCTTTCCAGTGAGGGTGACAGAGCCCTGGGACAGGCTGCCCAGGGAGGGTGTGGAGTCTCCTTCTCTGGAGACATCCAAAACCCGCCTGGACACCTTCCTGTGTGATCTCATTTAGGTTCCTGCTCTGGCAGGGGGATTGGACTGGATGATCTTTTGAGGTCCCTTCCAATCCCCAACATTCTGTGAAGCAAAATCGTGCTGTTGCTGTTTTTCAGGGCAGCTCCGTACCCGGGGCTGTGCAAGTGGAAGGGGATGTTCACTTCAAGCTGTTCCAGCAACTTATCCCTTACGAAAAACGTATCACCCCGAAAGCAAACCCAGAGCGTTCGGCGTGAGCTGCAGCTGTGGTGTTGGCTATGGGAAGTCTTCCTCCTGCTCTGCCTAAATATTTGGGTTTCTGCTCTCTTGCGTGTTTCCATCAGCCTTCTAGTCAGGCTGTAAAAACAGAAATTCCTCTTCTAAGGAGATAATTAACTAACCCTCAGCAGCTGCAAGGAATCAAACATGGCAAAAGACACTGAGCCCAGCAGTGCTCATAGCCAGATGCAGAACATTACTGCTTCCTACCAAGGTCCTTCCTCGACATTAGGCAAAAAAAAAAGGTAAACAAAGACATAAATCAGGCAAAGGTCCATTTGCTCTTTTCAGATTGTAACGTGCAGCGTGCCTTGTCCAGCCTAACTTCTCCGAGCGGAGCTGAGCAATGCCTGAGATGTTTCTGGGGGGATTGGAGCAGCTCTGTGCTTTGGGAGCTCATCCAGGAGCAGAGCAGGAGCAGCGTGTGCTGGAGCAGCCTCAGTCCCTGCCAGGGAGATGCACCAGGATTTCACCCCGTGTGCGGCTACACCTCTTGCTTCAAAACCTGAGCACAACCCCTGAGCACTGTCCTGGACGTGTCCTATAGCCCGTGAGTGAAAATGCTCCTCAAAGAGAAGATAAAATCAGACAAAGGGACACGTTGCTGGGACCATCTGTCCCAGGGGGGTTGGATGAGCACCGAGAGGGAGGAATCACTGTCTGACAAGTGAGGAACTTCCAGTGCAAGAGTAATTTGGGTAAGCTCGTTCTGTCTGTACCTTCTTCTCTGCTGTTAAGCAACAGGTTCCCATTAGTGACACACAGAGAAATGATCACCCAAGTACCAGATATTGCAGAGAGGAAGCAACATATCAGAAAGTGATCTGTAAAAAGGTTTCATATTTAAAGCTGACCAATATGACAACTGGGAGGCTGAGCGCTTGCCATCAGCAGCCTCTCCAAATCAAGACCTCAAAGAATGTGGCTGGTTTGTTTGCTCTAGCTTCAGAGAGGAATAATTCACATTATTTCAGGTCATAATCACAGGTAATAATCTGCTGTGGAAGCATTGCACAGGTTGCTTGTATCTTCCTTTTTTTTAGGGGGAGATAAGTCTGTGAGAGCAAGCTATGTCTGTATTAAAAAAAGAGAAGCCTCCAAGCTAAAATTGCAAGAATAGTTAACAAGTTACACAACCACAGCTCACTTTTCAGTGTTATATGAAAAGCAGAAGGAGAACACATTTGCAGTGACCCTCCGAGACAGAATTTGGCAAAGCACTAAATGCTCTTGGTGAAATAAAACAGTTGGGGGAAAGACATGCCCTGCAATCTTTTTGCTTATGATATCAAATATAACATTCAACGGTCTTCAGAGACTGCAAACTGCTCTGCTGTTTTTGGATTAAAATGAATTGATTCAACTGTAAATTAACAGCAGATGACTTGTGGGAATGTTTATTCCCATATTGACAGTTTTTGGATTATTTTTTCATGCTTTCAAAGCGTTAAGAGCAGAAGGTAGCTTAGGCAAGGTCCACCTGGAGCTCCAGGTAGGCAGCAAGAGCCACCGTTACTTGGCCATCGCTTGGCAATACAGCTCCATTTCCCCTCCCCCCCCAAAAAAAATATATATAAGTGGAAGCTTAAAAATAAGCTGATGCTTAACTTTTGTCACAGGCTGGTGTATGATTGAGTATGTGCTGGAATATTTTGCTGACTCAGAGCCCAAGTCCTGCCCTGGCAGAGAACGGGTATTTATAAAGCACAGGTGAGCCCCAACCGCGGCTGAAACGGCACCTCATAAAATCACAGTGGAGGAGGCAGCTGCCGAGCAAGAGCTCCCCGGCTTGGGATGGAGGAGCAAGGGCCGTATCCTGCTCACCTGCATGCTGCTGAGAATCTCTAGGGCCAGCTTTGCCACCAAAGTACGTAGTCCCAGCTCTGAACGTGGGCAAAACACATCTGCTTAAGCAAACTGTGCTTTTAATCAGCTGGTTTCAAAGGTCTGTGCCACTGTGAGCTGGAATTAGAGTCATAGAATCATAGAATGGTTTGG
>NW_010301718.1:0-1440 GCF_000700745.2 Antrostomus carolinensis
CTTTAATCCCAGCGAGGTGACAAACCCAAAGCGCCGGCGTCACCGCCAACCACATTACAACCAGCTCTGCAAATAACTCCAACCCCCCCCCCAATCAAAAACCCACTCTCAAAACCCCACACCAAATAACCAATCCTCACCGAAACCACCTCAAAAACTCCATCCCTAAATTCCCCAGTGCCACGAAATCACCTTGAAACTCCGTATTATCCAACCCCCTGATGGCTTCGACGGCGTCTTCGGCGCGTTCCATGTGGACGAAGGCGTAATCCTTGACGATGTCGCACTCGATAACGGGGCCGTACTCTTCAAATTTAGCTCTGAGCTCCAAATTGGTACAAGCTGGGCTGATGTTCCCCACGTGGAGTTTAGTAGAAGCTTTACTTTTATTTTTACTAGCTTCTACGTTGATACAAACCCCGTGAAGTTTATGATGGTGAAGATTCCGGATAGCGTCTTCGGCAGCTGTTTTATCTTCGATATGAACGAAACCGTAATTCTTGATGATGTCACATTCCAAAACTTTCCCGTATTGTTCGAAAAGGGAACGGATTTCTTGTTCTGTCGCCTCCCTGGGGAGGTTCCCGATGAAAAGTTTCACCATTTTTCGTTCTAAAAATTCAAGATAAGAGAGGAAAAGGGGTGGTTAAGGGGTGATGGGGTTGGGTGTTGTGTAGTAGAGGGCCTCCAAGACCCCAAATCATCAAGAAATGGCCTCAAAAATCTTCCCTCCTCACAGATTTGTGCCCCTAAAAATCCCAAATCCTCAAGAAACAGCCCCAAAACCTTCCCTCCTCACAGATTTGTGCCCCTAAACACCCCAAACCCTCAAGAAACGGCCCTAAAACCTTCTCTCCTCACAGATTTGTGCCCCTAAACACCCCAAATACTCAAGAAATGGCCCCAATACCTTCTCTCCTCGCAGATTTGTGACCCCAAAGAACCCAAATCCTCAAGAAACGGCCCCAAAACCTCAACAAACAGCCCCAAAACCTTCTCTCCTCATAGATTTGTGCCCCCAAAGAACCCAAATCCTCAAGAAACGGCCCCAAAACCTCAACAAACAGCCCCAAAACCTTCTCTCCTCATAGATTTGTGCCCCTAAAAATCCCAAATCCTCAAGAAACAGCCCCAAAACCTTCCCTCCTTGCAGATTTCTGCCCCTAAAAATCCCAAACCGTCAAGAAACGGCCCTAAAACCTTCTCTCCTCGCAAATTTGTGCCCCTAAACACCCCAAATACTCAAGAAATGGCCCCAAAACCTTCTCTCCTCGCAGATATGTGTCCCCAAGGAAGCCAAATCCACAAGAAACAGCCCCAAAACTGTCTCTCCTTGCAGATTTGTGCCCCTAAAAAACCCAAACCCTCAAGAAACAGCCCCAAAACCTTTCCTCCTACCAGATTTGTGTCCCCTAAAAATCCCAAATACTCAAGAAATGG
>NW_010301719.1:0-20451 GCF_000700745.2 Antrostomus carolinensis
CAGTGAGTGTGCTCCTGGGGGCAGGAAGGCCAACAGTATCCGGGGTTGTATTAGGAAGAGTGTTGCCAGCAGGTGGAGAGAGGTTCTCCTCCCCTTCTACTCAGCCCTAGTGAGGCCCCACCTGGAGTACTGTGTCCAGTTCTGGGTTCCCCAGTACAGGAAGGACATGGGACTCCTGGAGTGTGTCTAGCAAAAGGTGACTAAGGTGATTAAAAGGCTGGAGCATCTTTCATATGAGGAAAGGCTGAGGGAGCTGGGCCTGTTCAGCCTGGAGAAAAGATGACTCAGAGGGGATCTGATTAATGTTTATAAACATCCTCTAGACTCTTCTCATTGGCACCCAACAATAGGACGAGAGGCGATGGGCATAAACTGCAGCTTAGGAAGTTCCACCTGAACATAAGGAAGAACTTCTTTACTGTGAGGTGACTGAGCACTGGAACAGGTTGCCCAGAGAGGTTGTGGAATCTCCCTCCCTGGAGATATTCAAAAACCATCTGGACAAAATCCTGGTTCATGTGCTCTAGGAGACCCTGCTTGAGCAGGGGGGTTGGACTAGATGACCTTCAGAGGTCCCTTCCAACCTCAACCATCCTGTGATTCTACTCTGATGTGTTGAACTTCAGAAGCAGGCCAGAAACCAGGCAAAAGTGATGGTTACTACCCACCCCAAAGTCCAAGCGTGGGGGAAACTACAGACAGCTGAGATCACATCCTTTTACATCTTTATTTGCCAGTTAAGATCCTTTTATTCCATCAATGCAAATACGCAGAACAGCAGGAAACCATGTTTTAAAGCAGCACATACCAGTTGGCTGAGAAGAAACTAACTACATTCCCCAAGCAATGTAAAAGTAACAATGCACATCATCTTCCAGAAGAAGAAACAAACAGATATTGCAGCCGAGAGGCACAGCAGGCAGCTTCCGTACAAAGTAGTTTGGCTATTTAAAATGCTAAAACCAGTCCTCACCCATTTCTCCACCCTCCCCCCCCAAAAAAAAAACTCTTACTATAATTTAACCACTTTTTTTGTTTGTTTTGCTATCTACATAATATATAAAATATAAACTCTTTTTTACTTATAACACTTACTTCTCTTGATAAATAGCTCTTTAAAATATCTACTGTACATATGTCCATGCGTTGACATTATATATATATATATATATATATATCATTTATATATATGCAGGTATGTCTGAAAAACAATAAATATATACTTAATATTGACAGAGCAACAAACTGAACATATTCTTATTTTCAAAATCAAAGAAAAGAAAACCAGCACAGAGACAAACAGCGAGTGTGAAGCACAGCATAGCAGGGAGCTCCGATTCCTGCCCTGCCCGGGCATCCCATACACCATATACTTGAGTAGTTGTGGTGTTAGCCTATTTTTTAATGAATCGGTGTTAAAAGTTACTTCAAGTTGTAAGTTAAGCACCCTGTATGCCATGAGTAACACAGTGGGAAACAAGGGAGACTCGCCTGGTGGCTTGCAATGGAATGAGAACCAGAGCGGGGAGGAAAGCGAGTCTGATGGCTGGTGTAAAAAGAAAAAGGGAGTCACAGCCAGCACATGGCTGGAAGCTCATAAATAACCCCAGTAAACAAGGTAACAGAGTTGAGTGCTTTTAAAGATGATGGCTGGCACTGCTGCAAAAATGATCTGTTGCCAACTCTATGGAACGAAGCAGGTTTCCCACTGACACAAAGAGACAAATGAAACCCAGATGGCCAAATTCAGATGCTAGAAATGAGGTCACTGCACGACACGGCGAGGCTGCAGGTTCAGAGCCAAACCTGCCCAAGGGCAGCTGCATTCACTGAACGGCTTAAACCTAATGGATGAGATTTTCTCAAGTATGAACTTAAACAAAACAAACCACAAAAAACCCCTCACACCCAACCCCAAACAGTTAATTTCACACAGGCCAAAACATAATAAAAGATGGATTTTTTTAAAAAAAAAAACCCTTTTCATTTCAAAACAGCATTCTTTAAAAACAGAACTTAATCCCAAAGGAAAAAATGGAAATGACCTTCTACAAACATGTGTTGTGTTCTGTTTTGGATTGACCATAGCCATTCTGTTTATTGATTTAACAAAAAATGCTGAATAAAAGCTATTTCAGTTTGACCGAAGCTGATACTCTTCACTCCCCAACCCCAAGGCTTTGATTTGGCAGCTTCAAAAAAGTCATTACTTGCCTGAGCTCTGGCTTCATACCCTCAGTAAGTCACGAGGTTATGACATCAGTTCATGAATGCAGCATTATGTATAGTCTCATCTACTTAAAATCTCTTCTTTTCATGAGCAAATGGAAGTGGGCAGTTATTGTTAAAAGGGAAATTATTTTTACTGGACAGAATTCATCCAGCAACTTAAGAAAGAAGACATTTTAAAGCAGACAAGACTGCTGATTATTATTCAGTCATATTTCATCTCTAGAATTTACAAACTTTGCTCTCCACTTAATAGCAACTCCCAACAAATAACAACTTCAACAACAACAGCAAGAAACTGCTGTCCTGAATAATCCTGCCATTTCACAACTACTCGTGGATACCCAGAGAGCACTGCAGAGGTCAAACAGTCCAGCGGTGAGTTTCATACCTACTTAAGGGTACATCACTGGGCCACCGGAACGTTGCAGCAACGCATCGAGTATCTGCACAAAGCCAAAAGTCTGATGGGTGCTTTTAAACCCTTGTAAATACAGAATTTAACAGTGAAGAGCCTTTATAACTTGTGGTATTTTATACTGAAGGTCATAGATAAAAGTCAAATCTAAAAATTCACAGCAATAAGAAATTCTGTCATCAGTAATTTCTGAATCTCTGCAAAGACACCATCAGGATACTATGTTTACCTTTATCCATTAAATAAAATCTGCTTTTGTTTTGGTAGATAAATGACTAAATTTAAATTGTTTGGGTCTTTTCCACATTTGTATGGACACAGAAATAAACAAGGTAACAGAGAAATTGAATTGTCCTTGCACTGTGACCACACGCAGCAGAAAAGCCTCCATTTTTGAATGGCTGAACTTCCAGAACAGCTGTTCACTTGTACAGTCACTGACTGGACAGCTATCCAAAAGAAGGAGACAAACACCAAGTAAAGTGGAGAGTGCCTCTGATTGCCCTATGCTGGCTGGGCAGGAATTTCACATGCTTTCAGCCAAAGCAAAGGATGAACTCTGCAGCAGCCCATCCTGAGCCTAAAATCAACTCTGCATGCCCTGATTCTCTGCCGTATTGGCTGCGTGGGTAAGGACCTATCATCTCTACTTGGTATCTTCTAACTACACAACTAAAGTATTACTGATTTAACACATGCATGAGATTCAATATAGGAAACCCCAAGCTCCTGCAGAGTTCTTACGCCTCCACGTAGGACTTCACTGAGGACATGCATGGATCTAGCAGGAGTACAGGACGGATGCTGCTTCCCCAAGGGCAGGGTCTCTTCTCAGGCTCCCAAAAATAGAGGTGGAGCAAGGCTGCTACTGTCACCCTCAGGAGGTGCAGCCCTCACCCTCCACGTGACCAGCAAATTCTCCCCGTTCACACAGGCATACAGGTACCAGACTGCAGACACACCTCCCTGTCACTCCCTGCCGCAGTCACCACGTGGAAGGACTTCAGCTGTGCCCTGCTGTCACCACGTGGAAGGACTCCAGCTGTGCCCTGCTGTCACACAGTGTAGGGTTGCCCTACCCCTGGTGTGGACCCCAATGCCATTCCCATGGAAAAGAAGACTTTGTCTCTCAGCTGGCTGTCCCGGCATTGGAACAGACCCCTGCAGAGCTGCAGAGCATTTCACCTGGGCTCACCCTTTGGCTCTTATTGTCTTTGGCAACAGATCATAATGTTCAGTATCTTATGTGCACAGGTTGATGGCAAAAGAAAGAGCCTCTCCAACAGCAGCCCTGGGAAAGGGGAATGAACATTTCTTACCTAGTGTATGAACAAGCTCATTTGGGGGCTACTGTAAATTCCAGCAGTAGCCATGGTTTGGCTATTAGGCCTGCACCAATTCTAGCAGCATTCATCTCAAACCTTGTGGCACAGCATTAAAGAACAGCAATAAAAGTGCAATTCCAAATATATGTTTCCTGGTGTGGTACCGCTTTTGAGTTCAAGTACATCTCTGCTATCTGCTGCCCAAATTCTTCAACTCAGCCTGAACTTTAGAGGCTACTTAGAGCAATTCAATTTACTTGCAACTGTACCAAAAAAGCAGAGGGCTTGA
Source organism: Antrostomus carolinensis (assembly GCF_000700745.2). NCBI lineage: Eukaryota > Metazoa > Chordata > Aves > Caprimulgiformes > Caprimulgidae > Antrostomus > Antrostomus carolinensis. The sequence continues at coordinate 4,262 of NW_010301719.1, forward strand.
TGCAGCCAAGAAAGATTCCAGACTGTAAAGTAACAATTTATCAGAGTAGTAATTAACATTCTATAAGTAAACCAAATTCCTTCCTCCTCTAAGTCAGGTGGAAGTTTAGTATCTTTACACTTGACGGGACGGCACCTTCACCTCCTAGTGAATGGAAAAACTGTCACACAATCCTGAACGTATGCAGTTACTGCTGCCATCCCAGTTAGGTAACAGCTCCACCTAAATCTAGCAAAAGATCTCTGTTGCTGTCGGAAGAAGAGGTCTCACCCTGTCCCTGCTCATTCTGGCTGCTTCTCTGAGGCCAGCACTGTGGTCACACAATGACCTGTACAGGATTCAACACATTTGCAGCCAGTACTAATACTGGCATCAGATGGCTGTGCAACCAAAGCATTAGCTTTTCTTTCTGCTAGGCAGCACTATTTGCAGCAGTTAAGTCTGCAGAGAGGATGGATGATGCCTGTCACCTAAACTTTTGTATCTGGGACAGAAAGGTTGAGCTCAGTAGTACTGTCCCTACGCACTGTGTCTCGCCTGGGAACTGTTCACTGCAGGGGTGGAGAACAGGATTCCAGCATCGCTTCTTCCAGCTGGCATCACAAAATCCAGAAAGACACAGAAAAAAAAAGAAAAAAAGAAAATACAGATAGGAAAAACTGTCAACATTTGTGAACCAAAACGAGGTACAAAGACATGAACAGCAATTCCAGCACAATGGCCAAACCACTATGAAGCAAGAGTCACAAACGTTTTGGTCCATGGTTAGTTGCAGTTTTGGATGATGTTTCACTAGACACAGTTAATTACCCACCAGGCTTGCATTCATGACTTAAACTAGCCACTGTTTTCAATAAATGGCTTTTGCCTATACCGTATGAAAACTCTCTTGATCCCCTTGGAGCTAATTACATTTTTCAGGAGAGAGCTGATTCCTTGATCAAATTCTCTATTTTTCAGGGCAGGAACTGGATAGCATCATATACCATGACAATTATATTGGGAAATTCCTGTTGGCACTGATAATACCTCAGGAATTCTCAGAGAAATCCATTTTTAGGAAAAACATCCAAACTTGTCAAGGCCTGCTTCCAAGAAGGGACGATGAACGCTTGTCCAAGGTCTTAGCAGAAGCAATCAGCCCCAGAGACAGTTGCTAGAACTGGCAGAACAACATGGATAGAAACAATTCTCCGTTTGGGTGTGGTTTCGCAGGATTACATTATTCCTTCATCAGTCACACTATGACACTTGGGGGAATGTTTCATGAAAGGTCACACATAGACTCTTCAAAAATTAAGCACACATTAATAATTTTGGGGTGGGAGTCACGTTTGTTAACTTTAGCCACCTAAAAATTGAGAAGCCAAGATTCTTTGCAAAGGAGGAGGACAGGAATATCCAATGAGCACCTCCTTCTATATTAATCTTGGGATTAACCGAGTCAGCCTTTGGAGAGCTCTCTCTGTATTGACCACTGTGTTCTTGCACAGCTGATCAGGACAAGACACTTGACTTTCTGCTGGCTAAAGTCAGATGAGACAAACCACATCACTGATGCCCTCCTGTTCAAAAACGTGAAGCTCTCCAACTGGGCATAGGACAGGCAGGAGCATCCAGCAGTCACTGGAGTCATTTGTAGGAGAAGCCCTAGAGAAGCCCTTAGTGCTCCTAAAAATAGCAAAACTGTAAGTGCCTTTTAAAAAAATCTAAATTATTCTGACAGTTCCCACTCTAACCTAAGATGGCAACATTAATGTGATAGCCTTGAGAAAAAGTCATATTTTTGCTTCTAATTTACCGCTCATCCAAATGTCCTTTTATTTCCCCTGGTCAAAATTAACACAAAACCCTGAAAAGGTTTTTCTCAAGTTTAATATAATTTAGAGCTTTAGTGCTATATCCTTGTGTTCTACTTTGTTCCTATCTGAGGACCTAGCCCTGTAAACACATAAGCACTGGAGCAGCTTTATGCAGAAAAGCAGTATCCCTGTTTACCAGGATAATTCATGTGCCTTTCGCTATATTCTTTCCAGAATATATTCTATTCCAGAATTATTTCAAGATTGCAATCTATAATATTAAAAAAAGAACATTATGAACAGATCCAAAAGCGTTTGTCCACCCCTGCGCTGGTGACAGGGAATGATTAGCACAGTACCAGTAGCTGGCCACTTTAAAGGAGGTGAAAAAGTGAAGGGTCTTATGTCATTTTTTTTTCCTCTTGGAAATGGACGAGAAATCTTCTCATCCCTTTTGTTTTTCACTCACACTCACCACTTGGTGGAGGTGAAAGCTTCTGGGTTGACCTATATGAAAATTAATTGTCAGTGTGCATCTCTCAAGTGTGAGTTCACAAAGGTTTAAAAGAACACTGCCCATCTACACATCATAAGGTCTCTGGTTAGATTTCTACTGTTTTCCACCTAAAACCAAAATGCACAATGAATTCACTCAAAAGTCAGTCCCAGACACAGGAAATTGGGTGTAAACCTTCCTAAGACTAGCCTGAGTTCAGCTATATCATAAAACCCACTCTCACTATGGTGTCATGCCACTTGCCATCCATGAAGGCTTTGCACAACCCATTTTAATCAGCAAATCTGAGGAGTTAACACTGAAGCTTACTGGGAGCTCACAGAAGACCCTCCCTCCCCCAGTACCGGGGCATAAGCACTGTGGCTGAGGACTACTTTGTTTTAAAAGCCACACATTTTCCTACTTAATTGTGCTTTAAATAAAACAAAAACAAAAACCAACAAAACCAAAACCCAACTATCTAAACCAACACAGAGAACCTCCCAACAAGTTATATGAAAAGTGAGCTGCCAAGATTTTCCACCTCACGCGACACTTTCACACCAAGTCCTATCAATCTGTGTGTTGGTTAGAGGTGTAGTACTACACAGCATGGTGGTGTCAGCTGTCATGGTTAGGAACCATTCATGTCAGACATTACAGAAGATTTAATGACATGACAGTACCTTCACAGCCCTCTGGTAGGTAAGGAAAATCTAAAAGGATCTTCCCAACCTTTCACAGTAAACACAATTGGATAATCTAAAGCACCTGCAAGCAGGAGATGAGTCCATGATATACCTTTCCAATCAGCCAGATAATACTGTTATTCAAACAGTTATGTCAGCTCTTAAGTCTCCTCTGTGTTTTGGGCATTTCTAAGGACCTTCTCACTTGGGCATTTAGCCACCAACAGATTTAGTTGATCCAAACACCCTATTTCCTTCTCCTGCATCCTCAGCTGTTCCTAAGATGCCCAGGCCCTTCACAGGGGCCGAATGACCATTTCAAGAGCTGTCTGGTTACTATTCTTTCCTAGGAGCTGAGAGGAGCTAGCAGTACAGAGACATCCTGCTCTTCCGCATGGCTTCACTGATTAAATACGCCGGGCTCAGTTCTGGCTCCTCAGTCATGATTGAAATGTTCTGCCATTCCCCCAACTGGTTTGACTTTTTAATGGTGTCCACCACACACAGGGCATACAGACAGTCATCAAAAGTGGCAGCCATCGTGAGGGGCCTCCCATCCCAGGTCCTCCTGTCGTCCTGGTCCTCAAATGCCTGCCGGACAGCTTGAACCATCTTAATGGTACCCCGGAGATAGGGGGATGGGATGTCACTGAAGGCCTTCTCAGGAAGTAAGGAGTTGCTGACTGGCGTGGAATCCTTTAGCAGGAGCTCCCGCTGAGGAGAGCTGTTGCTCTGTCCGTAGAGATCAGTGCCTATTACAATCAGTCGTCCCACCGAACCCACCACGATAATGTCTTGTTTGAACTCCCCCGGGACATTGAAGTTGAGCGTCACCGTGCAGCACACACCGCCTTCCAGGACCATCTGAAACGTACAGAAGTCATCGCTGGTGATCTGCCGTATCCCCTTGATGTGGTCTGTCTGCTTCACGAAGGTCTTGAGCAACCCGTGCACTTTCACAGCCTTCTGGCTGGTGAGGAAGGTCAGGAGGTCAATGATGTAGGTGCCAACCGAGTGCAAACCCCCACCTCCCATCAGGTCATCACAGCTCCAGTTGTACTTCTTGCCTAGCAGGCTTCCGCTGTGAACCTGCACCTCGCACACCAGCAGCTCCCCTACGTAACCCTCCTGGATCAGCTGCTTCATCTTCACAAACGCAGGCAGGAAGCGCAAAACGTTCCCCATGATGCTCATGAGCTTTGGGTAATAATGAGCTGCCGACATCATCCTGAAGGCATCCAGGGGAGTCGCCGTTCGGTCACAGATGACATTTTTTCCAATGCCTGAAAAACAGTTTAAAAAAAAAAAATCAATGAAAATATATGAAGTTGAAACCCTTGAGGCTATTTGAATCATAGAATGGTTTGGGTTGGAAGGGACCTTAAAGATCATCCAGTTCCAACCCCCCTGCCAGCAGCAGGGACACCTTCCACTAGACCAGGTTGCTCAAAGCCTCATCCAGCCTGGCCTGAAACACTTCCAGGGAGGGGGCATCCACAGCTTCCTTGGGCAACCTGTTCCAGTGTCTGACCACCCTCACACCAAAGAATTTCTTCCTAATATCTCATCTAAACCTCCCCTCTTTCAGCTTAAACCCATTTCCCCTTGTTTTGTCATTAACTGCCCTTATGAAAAGTCCTTCCCAGCTTTCTTGTAGCCCCTTCAGGTCCTGGAAGGCTGCTATAAGATCTCCCCAGAGCCTTCTCTTCTCCAGGCTGAACAGCCCCAACTCTCTCAGCCTGTCCTCACAGCAGAGCTGCTCCAGCCCTCGGATCATCCTCGTGGCCTCCTCTGGACTCATTCTAACAGGTCCATGTAATTATTCTTAAACTTATTCTTAAAGACTAAGTCAAGGAGAAAGACCCTCGAAAGAAGGAAACATTTCAATGTGGTGTTGAAGGCACAGATCCTCTCTGGCATGTTTCCAAAATGCATATAAGAGTTTCTTGAGCACCACAGTGAAAATGAATTCCTTTTTATTTTCAAAATCCACTCATGCCTGAAAACAGCATGAAGGCGAGGGCCTAGACAGGTAGGAAATAAGCTAAGGTGAGGTGGACTGCTACTCCACATTTGCCACCTTCTGGGATCAAGTATGAAACCAACCACCCCCATAGAGCCATCTCACAGACATCTCTTCTGTGATAACCTGCCTGTGTGGAGGCTTCTGAGAGCTGAACCTGAGCTTCAGATTCAAATCCCTGAAGCATATGAGTAACACGACCACAGGTACACAGTAATTTATCATAGGTACACTGAAAAGTCTGGGCTGGTCTTCTCAATGGTCTTGTCCCTTCATCTTTCCTGCTCAGACTGTTTAAAAGGCTCTGACTGGAGAGAGGGAGAAGTACTGGGCTTGTTGCTTGATTGAAGATGTAGAAATTGCTTCTCACTCATACAATCCCATGCTGTTCTGACAGGGGCACTCATTTTTTGGGAAGCAGCTCTGCTGAAATGTCAACAGTGCATCCACGGTGCCAAGGGAGAGCAGCCACTGCTCTAAAACAGGTCAAACGTAGCTGTGACAATCTGTTCCCTCACGGAATTCTCCATATGGGCACGCTGCTTACTGAAGCTTGCATGACTGTCCTCTTTTATCTGGCCATCAAGGTGTGCAACTGAATGCAGTGCAGGCTGAGATGCCTAAATAATGGGTTTATTATTAATTTCTCCTCATCAAATACTTGCATTCTCTACCCATACACACGTATAGTGGCAGAGTCTCCAGCTTCCTTTTTAGTTGCATCCATTTAGTTGTTTTTTTTACGCTGAATGAGCAATATTAGGTGAGCTATACAACACCTTATAGCACTAAATACGATCTTTACCTTGAGAGCCTCGGGCTATAGCTGGGTCTGGCACTTAAAAGAGCTGAATTTGGATCCTGTCTTCTGGAGCCCAGATGAATAAAGCTGGTTACTCACTAAATGGCTTTGTGTTTTGATTCCTTTTCCCTTCAGATAGGTGAGAAATCCCTTTTTCTTTAAAGAGCTGCTGTGAGGATAAAATTTTACATGTTTTGGAGCTGTTTGGATGAAGTCATATAAATAGAGACAGATGGCAGGGATCTGTCTGAGCTCACTTACATGAATATTTAACAGCCTGACTAGAAGAAGAAGGGGGTCACAGTCCAAACATTCAGTAACCAGCTTATCCACACTGCCTATTCCCAGTTTTTGTCCGCTGCTATTTGAGTAGCTGAAACTGGAGGGAGGGTTGTCACCCCTAAAGTGGCAGTCACATCTAGTTAACAGCCAAGAAAGGAAAGATCTTTCTTCAACTTGCCCCTATTTACCTTCTACTTCATCAGATAAGTAGAGATGTGCTCATTTTCCTCTTATATTAGGCAGGAACCCTCTATTCAGTGGCCGTGGTCTTCCCTTCTCACTTTTCTCTCTCATCTTTACAGACTGCTGCTGGTGACTGAAGGGACATTTTCAACCTTATAGCACTTCTATTCCTGCTCCTGAATAATTTCTTTCTGCATTTGTTTGATACTGGAGAAAGCATTCATCTACCTGCCCTATATTCCACTAACTGGTAGCTCCAGGTATGTCACTGGGTACAGATCCCTAATATCACGGTGCTCCCTGAGCTACACAGGTTCTTTACAGAGAGATTTTAGTCTGGCAAATTAGTTATCAAAATAAGAGAAATCTTAGACAAAACTGAGTACCCAATGATGATTATAAATACGAATGAGAAGTCTATGGGTTTTGCCAGTTCTGAAGCCCCCATCACAAGAGAGACATGGAGCAGCTAGAACAAGTCCAAAGGAGGGCCACCAGGATGGAGCACCTCTGCACTGAGGACAGGCTGAGAGAGTTGGGGCTGTTCAGCCTGGAGAAGAGAAGGCTCCGGGGAGATCTTATAGCGGCCTCCCAGTACCTGAAGGGGCTACAAGAAAGCTGGGGAAGGACTTTTCATAAGGGCAGTTAATGACAAGACAAGGGGAAATGGGTTTAAGCTGAAAGAGGGGAGGTTTAGATGAGATATTAGAAAGAAGTTCTTCACTGTGAGGGTGGTCAGACACTGGAACAGGTTGCCCAGAGAAGCTGTGGCTGCTCCTTCCTGGAAGTGTTTCAGGCCAGGCTGGATGAGGCTTTGAGCAACCTGGTCTAGTGGAAGGTGTCCCTGCTGCTGGCAGGGGGGTTGGAACTGGATGAGCTTTAAGGTCCCTTCCAACCCAAACCATTCTATGATTCTACATCCCTCACATTAAAGAAAAATTGCCCTTAGGACGAGTGTAAGTCAGGCAGGCATGCAGAGAAAAGGGAAGAGCCCTAAATATTTGTACGGAGACAAAGAAAAGGTGAAGTTTTACACATACCCCTTCCACCATTTCAACCTTTTTGAAAAGGCTGAAACCTTTTAATTACAGCAAATCCAAAATGCAAATGTTTTGAGAGCCTTCCTGTCTCTGTGCATAGGCTGATAATACATGTTGTGCCCTCATCCCTCTCGGGGATTTAAACACATTTTTGCTTGGTGTCAGAAAGCTTTTATAGTCTCTGAAAGCTCGTGCAGGTTCTTTCAGCACGACTTTGCTCAGCACTTGGGTCTGTGCACACTACAGATCTTTGTCTTCTCTGTAGCTGCCAATCTGCAAGCAGCCACGTTAGCTTTCTTGAAGCAGGAAGAGAACATGAAAGGTTTGCTTAATTTAATTTAGAGAAATGCTCCGGTGTGTTTACATGACTAGAATAAGAAACAGGCAGATCAAAACACCATCGTTTTCTGCTCTGTTCTCTCTGCTCCCTTCTCAAAAGGAGGAGAAAAGGCACCTTTCCCTTTGAGCCATCCTCTACAGAGGGGACAGGCTGAGCAGAGGGCAGCACACAAGGAAAACCTCCCTTCCCAACAGTGATGGTCTCGTGCAAAGATGTGCTCCAAATGCAGGGGGGTTCTCTGGGAACCCACCCACTTCTTCTGGCCTGGGGTTACACTCTCATCCTGTCCCCTTTTGGACAAGACTCTCTAAGAAAGAATAAACTATTACCTCTTCTCATTCTATCAGTGTGTTTTGCCATTTCGTCTTTGAAAATGATGCCACAGCAGCCAGCAAAAACTTCATGAGTTACATAAAAGCAGGAAGCTTGTTTCAGCAAGAAGGTGCAATAATTTTGTCCATGCTGAGCAGCAGAGTTGAATACATCTCACCGTATGAAAGCATACACATCCCTTCCACATGCCTCAAGAAACCTGGTCTACAATGCTACAGATCAGGCAAATTCTGAGCATTGATTTCTTGAGTTCTTAGGTAAAATGAAGAAGAAAAATAATTTAATTACATGTCATTCCTTTTGAGGGCTTCAAACAGCCTTCACACCCCAGTCTCTCTGCTTGGCTGTGCTTCAGAAAGAGACAAAGTGGTGCCAGCCACTTTTGTGACATGGAATTTCTCTGACCTGGCACAGGATAGGGGAGGGCTCACTCCTGGCCAGCCCAAGTTCAAAGCTGAACTCAGGTAACACACTTCCTACCAAAGCTCCCAGGAGCACAAGTTGACTCTGAAGCCCATCCACAGCTGCCAGGCAGGGCTTCAGCTTGGGACCCAGTCCGTGACCCAATGCTCTGGGTGTAGACAGCCAGAAAGGCAAAGAGCCTGCACTAACAGGCACTGGTGAGCCACCTGCGCCCACAGGTATGGGGCCACGAGATGGCAACCACATTAGACCCAACAGGTCTGATTCCCTGAATCCCTCTATCTTCTCCCTCCAGCAGGAAAACAGAAAAAAAAAAGGTGGAGCTGGAAGATATCCATGAGATAGACCAGGTCTCTAGGCCAATGACTTAAGTATAACATGCTCTAGCAGTCCTTAAAAATGTGAAAGACATGAGTTGGAGCAAAATGACGTGGGAGAATTTGACTTCTAGGTTTGGTTGTTAAAGATGAAAAAGGCAACATCTGACAACTGCTCAGCTCCTCTTTAAAATGAACCAGAGTTTCCAGAATAGGTCCACATCACAAAACCACTACTAACACTAGCGTCTTCTCACTTCTCAGTGCCTCACAAGAAAGGTTAAGGGCTGAATGGTCCATCTTGACTGTTCTTTATCTCCCAGAGTGAATATATCCCCCAAGCCAAACCTCAACAACTTCGATACCAATCTTCATTTATTTTAAGAAGGTTATTTAAGAACACTGATCTTCCCTGAAGAAGGAGATGTCTAACCAAAGCTCTAGAAGCAGCTGAGTGAATAGAAAAAATTGTCTGTGCTATCACTGGTGGTATCATTTCTCTGGCTGAACACTTCTTTACCACCTTATGCCGGAAAGTCAAATTGTAACCATGATCTAATGGCTCGTCACTCACCTCACAGGAATTATTTCTGTCAGGAAGTCATGTGATTTATTTGCAAACCTCAGCCTTCATTTTAGAAAAAGGAAGCCCTTCTAACGCGGAGATAATTTTGAAAGCCAAACAGCCCAGAAGTGAGTGGCGAGTAGATACAGTTCAGGGGAGTAGTATTTGAATTTTTTCCCATGGAAATGCAGGGGAAGAATAAGGAGGTAGAGTAAGATTTTGAAATGCCTGGAGTTTCCAGCTCTTCATTTTACAGAAGGCTGTAAAAAAACCCCAGCAGCCCAAGTTTCTTTGTCTCTATAATGTCCCTGTGCTACACAGCCTAAAATCCAGCAAAACTCCTGGGTTCAGAGTGCAGGGAGGATAGAGTGGCTGGAATGGGCACAGGCTTCATCAATTCTGAAACCTGCCAGGTCAGCTTTTCCCCAATCTGCTCTGATTGTTTCAAATAATGATAGAAACATTTTCACAGAAAAAAAAAAAAAAATAAAAAATTAAAAATAAGAAAAGATTGTCCATCATTGAACTGCAGCAAGACTAGTCTTCTATCTATTTGGCTCAGGACATGAGACCCCAAAACAGTATTTCTCCTCCTCGTATTCACAAGAAAATCAGAAAGGGCTCTATTTGGAGTCTGGGCATATAATCAAAAGCTTCACTGGCACCAGAAAGATTCATTAGTTAGCAGTCACTACCTATTGCTCTTGGTCTGGAGGAGGGTGAGAGAAAGGGCAAAATAAGGTTTTGGCGCTCAAAGCTAAATTAGTCAGCAAAAAAAATACTTTTCTAAAGCTAAAGAGGAACTGTCAGCACTCAAGAAACAGTCTGAGAGTTTCAGCAAATACAGAAGGAGCATGCTTACCAGGTTCTTTCAAATGGATGATTTTAAACATTTATATCAGATTGTAGTTATCTTCTCTAAACATAGTTTTACTATTTTAAAAAGAAGCTAATACAAAATGACATTCCAAATGGTGACAATCCACATTATCATTAATACGGCTACAATAAATAAATATGAGCAAATTTTTCTTCTCAGATTTTGACCTTTACAGCTGCTGTTGTTGCCTTTGGATCCTATGCAGAATCAGAAGGGAAATCATCTTTGGCACTCAGTTCTGTTCACAGCTTGTACGACATGTTGCAATGATATGTGCTGTATTATTAGTACACATATTATTAGCTGGAATCAGATCACGGTTTCCATCCTAATGCAGTTTGACATGGTTTGCAAATACAAAATAGTATCATCTAACAGATGAATGAGGAGTATCTCATTCACATCTTTACAGCACTGCGACACTAAAAAAATAAGCTGAGATATTCAGCGCTCATTTATAAATCAGCCATACAGCTACTCTTCGAAATGTACCCAGGGTAACAAACAAAAAGCAAGTTTATTTAAAAGGCTGTGCTTTTGATCCAAGGGCTGGAGCACCTCTGCTGTGAGGACAGGCTGAAAGAGTTGGGGCTGTTCAGCCGGGAAAAGAGAAGGCTCCGGGGAGATCTTATAGCGGCCTCCCAGTAACTGAAGGGGCTACAAGAAAGCTGGGGAGGGACTTTTCATAAGGGCAGTTAATGACAAAACAAGGGGAAATGGGTTTAAGCTGAAAGAGGGGAGGTTTAGATGAGATATTAGGAAGAAGTTCTTCACTGTGAGGGTGGTCAGACACTGTCCCAGGTTGCCCAAGGAAGCTGTGGCTGCTCCTCCCTGGAAGTGTTGAAGGCCAGGCTGGATGAGGCTTTGAGCAACCTGGTCTAGTGGAAGGTGTCCCTGCTGATGGCAGGGGGTTGGAACTGGATGATCTTTAAGGTCCCTTCCAACCCAAACCATTCTATGATTCTATGAAACCAGTCATTTTGGCCAAACTGAGAAAAGACTTCTCCTTAGGAATGTATCAAAACCCATAGTCAAAACAAATGGCTGAAATCAAGAGTCAGGACCTCTCTCATTCAAGTAGTTGATTTACAGCAATTTGCTCTTCTGCACAGAGGTACACACATCATCAACTCCCTGCTTTTGCACAGAAACCATCTCAGAAACTACATGAGGCACCGGGAGCCAGCGTGTGGTTCCCTACAGCTAAATTGATGTTTGATACAAGCTGAGTATCAGTAGAACTGTGTATTTTGCACATTCCCATACTAGACAGAGATCTGTTTGCAATACTAATCGTGTTAGTGGACGGCACTACTGAAACCCCACTGGATATTCAGAAAAAGTCTTTCTGTTCTTTGAATTCTGGTGTACACCTATACACAAAAACATAGAGAATTGTTTTTTTCACCTCAGTAATGACTTCAGAAATCCGCACAGGTATTTGAATCACAGAATCATAGAATAGTTTGGTTGGAAAAGATCATTACAATCATCTAGTCCAACTGTAAACCCAGCATTGCCAAGTTCACCACTAAACCATGTCCCTGAGCACCACATCTACACGTCCTTTAAATACCTCCAGGGATGGTGACTCTACCACTTCCCTTCCCTTCTATCCTTTTTGTTTGAATTTGCAAAAGATACAACATTTAGAGGCTGTAATTTAGAGAGGACCTCAAAAAAATCTGTAATCTACACTAACTCATGGCAATACTTGAAGATTCTAAACAAAAACAGGGGTTGGTAATGAAGAAGAATATCTTTCCCTTCCAAACTCATCACTCCCTAAGAAACCCAGAGGAAAATGTAAGTGATCTGAGCTGTAACTGCACTGAACTGTTGGCTGCAGGGGAGACGTGCAGAGCTAAAACCAGATTTTTTATGAAATAGCAAAAAGCACTATTTTTTGCTGTTTCAGAACTGTCTTTTTGATAACTTCACAGTCACGGTCGCTTTTGTATGGAGCTGGAACAAACCAGTTGGGTATTACTCTGCATTTCTAGAGGACAGACACAGAACATTGAGGATGCCTCTCGGAAATTGTATGTAAACACAGAATTTGAAGGCAGTAGCTCATACAGCCGCTGTTCAATTATTTTAAATTTTGATAGCTGGGATGGCTCTTCAGTCACTCAAGAGATACAGCAATCGCATGATAAATCTTTAGCACCATAAATCTTGATTTTCTGATCTGCTCTTCCACCAGCACAGTATTACTTGGTGAGTAGTACCACCACTTGATTACAACTCCGTGAACGGCTCCTTCCCCGCTCAGCTGCAGGTGATGACTATAAGGATACTTTGGCCCCTTGCTTTTAGCAGCAGGCAATGCCCTGGCCCCCAGACACGGTTTCCAAACAGTTGTCTCAACAAAAAGTGCTTCATTTGTTTGGTTGTCTCCCCATGACACTGCTGTGCTCATTAATAAGAAGCTCATCTGGGTGTAGGAGCAGTGGGAAGGGACTGCCAACCTGGGCATCCAAAGGACCCAAGTGAAGCCCATAGTGCTGGGGGCTCCCAGGGGAACCCAAGGTGGCCAGGAGGGCTTCCAAATGAGGAAGCAGTGGCAAGAGGTGCAGCAGAGGAAAGCAGAAAGGTGGCTGAGGGAATGGAGAAAGGGAGAGGAGAGGGAATGGGAAGGAAGGTGGTGTGGTGGTTTCACTTGCCTAGCAGCCAGACACAGCCACTCGCTCACTCCTCCCATGCACATATGGGATAGGGGAGAGAATTAGAGGGGTAAGGAGACTTGTAGGTTGAGATAAGAACAATTTAACAAGTGAAATAAAATAAAACTTAAAATAATAATGATAGCAATAAAGATAAAAATAGCAATAATAATAAAATAATGGTGGTAATACTAATAATAAAGTATGCAAATGAGTGATGCACAGTGCAATTGCCCACCAGCCAGCAAACAAGCCCAGCCTGTTCCCAGATAATGATCCTGCAGCAGCAACGATCCCAAACACCAAAACCACAGTCCTGGAAGAGCAAAAGCCTGAGCGAGAGCCCCCAGAGCCCGAGACCCTCATTAATGACGTTATATGATACAGAATATCCCATTGCCATACCCAATGCCAGTTTAGCCTCCTAATTTTAATATTCCTTGCCCCCTCAGACTTTGCACCTGCAGACTAGCAAAACACAGAGTCCTTGGACTGCCAGTGACAACTGAAGAGTTAGTATCTTATCAATGTTCTTCCCATAACAAATCCCAGGCTGAAACCAAAACACAGCACTATTCTAGCTACTAAGAAGAAAATTAGCCCTGTCCCAGCCAAAAACCAGGACAGGTAGAAAGAGACAGTGGAAGGGGCTGGTGCAAAGAGCCCTGAGGAGCTCCTGCCAGTCCAGGAGCTGCACAGTTAAGTGCTCGTGGCATCAACAACATCCCCAGTCCTCAGACATCCCATCCTAAAAAGCTCTCCTTCAGTCCAATATTTGTGTGAGCCCTGCTAGCATCTTTTCTGCAGAAAAAAAAGAAATAACAGTGGAGGATAAAGAAATTGATTTCAGGGAAAATGAGCACCCTTGAAAAAAAATGAAAAGCTTCTGAATCCCTCAGAAAATGGTCTAAGGAAATATGGATACGTACGTTTCTAGCAGGAGGAGCGGAAAATCTGACAGAAGGCTGCTCTGTTCTGGGAAATGAAGAACTATTTGTGGATCATCTCATAAAAACAATCACTCAGGTGACTGGAAAACCTTTTCACACAGGATGAGGATTTTTTATTAGTATATAGAGGTGTCTCTACTATTGGTAGATGCTGCTGCTGCTGCTATTGATATTGCGATACAGTAATAATTAGAGTAACAATAAGAACAATAGTCGTAGTGATTGTATTCAGCACATGATCTGTCACTCAGACCCTTGAGTGGCATGAAAAATGCATTTATATCAATCAATACATCTGCCAGGGGAAAACTGATTGCAAGACAATGTTTCTCTGAGGAAACCTTATTTAACAAAACTTTTGACAAGGAGATAAATCTGGATGAAGAATGCCTAACAAGATTGGCATAAGTCACAGCTCTAACATTGGCCAAGGCAATCTTTGTTAATCACAGATATGCGTAGCTGTTGCAAAAATTCAAGTTACAGCATCGTGAGTCATAGCTGAAGAACTGATTCATATTAACAGGGCATGTGTGTGTTCCTAGTCTGCTCTAAGTGTGAAGGAAAATAACAGTGACTGAAGGAACATATTTGCCTTTGCAGCTGAAACAGACGGCGAATGCACACAGGGAGCAGTAATACACCGCGCTGCTGACAAGCTACAGCTCATTTGGCCACAGCAAATCACTGGCTTACACAGATTTTACAAACCCTGCACCTCTTCCTCTGCATCAAAATATTACGAAGTAGAAGAACGTAGGTACTGTTAGGTGTTACAGTCAGCTGGGATGAGATGCACCTCACAAATATTAAGATGAAAAATTACATACAGTAAACACACACATGCCCAAACTGTACAAACCACCACCAAAGGCTGGTTGATCCTCACTGATGTAATCCCTTTTCCACACAACTGCTTTGAAAACAAAAACCTTGTAGTGGTTTCACTTGGCTAGCAGCTAAAAACACAGGCATTCGCTCACTCCTACCCCCGGGGAATAGGGGAGAGAAGTGGGGGGGAAAAGGCAAGGAGATTCATATATTGAGATGAGAACAATTTAATAACTGAAATAAAATAAAACTTTAAATAATAATTATATTAAAATAATAATGATGATAATATGCAAATGAGTGATGCACAGTGCAATTGCTCACCAACCACTGACCGAGCCCGGCCCGTTCCCAGATAACGATCCCAGAGGAGCAACAATCCCAAACCGAAACCACAATCCCGGGAGAATGAGAGCCTGAGTGAAAGCCAGAGAGAGCAAGAGAGGAAGAGCCCCTCACTAATATCCTGCCCATGATGGGATATAATATGGAATATCCATCCCATTGGCATATCCACATGCCAATTTAGCTTATTAATTTAAGTATTCTTCACCCCCCTTAAATCTTGTACTTGTAGACTAACAAAACATGAAGTACTTCACTTCCAGTGACAAAAATGCAAACACTGGGATGTTCTCAGCATTTATCTCATAACCAATCCCAGGCTGAAACCAAAACACAGCGCTGTTCTAGCTACTAAAAAGAAACCCAGCTCTGTCCCAGCCAAAAACCAGGACAAACCTAAACATTCAAACACATGGAAGGAAAAAAAAAAAAGCTGTTTGTGCCTGGCTCTGCCTTGGCTGCCCTGTAACCACAGGCTAACCCAAAGCTGACTCAAGTGACTACCTGCACGATGAAAAGAAACCCTGCAAAGACACCCCACTGCTAATGACATATGAGTGGCATCTCCATCGACAGTTTAGGTGTCACCCAGCTAAGGAGACCCACGCAGCTCACGCAAACTGTGAGAGAACTGCAAGCAGGCTCCACGAGTCAGAAGGTTACTAGGAGCTGTGAGCTTACACAAGTGATTTCAGCTGGGTTACCAGTCTATAAAACCATTCAAGGAAATGGAAAAACAGGGAACTGGTTTGTCTTGAAATCAAAAAAAAAGAGCAGCTGGGTTCTTTGTAGATGGCGTCTGAGAAAATACCCTGCCGACTCCCAGAGATTATATCGGCGCCTGCAGGTAAGCAAGTGCCATCTAAGCAGAACCAGGATGGTTCATCAGGATGAGAGAAGACTGCAATGATGATATCAATTTTAATTATGTATTAATATTGCTGCTAACTTTTACTTGCGCAGAGGGAGTCATTAGGGTTATGGACTGGGGCTACATCTGTGCATGTGTTACTGCTGCTGTGGGTATAAACGCTGCTGTAGCAGCATTCCAGGCGCTTTGAAATAGATGCTGTCCTTTTGTGCTTGATGTTGGACTCAGGGCGGTTGTTTCATAAAGTTTTACATAGTCCTGTGAGGAGCAGGGAGGTGGACTTGATGACCCTTATGGGTCCCTTTCAACTTGAGATATTTTACAATATAGAATCATGGAATGGTTTGGGTTG
>NW_010301720.1:0-4988 GCF_000700745.2 Antrostomus carolinensis
CCTCAGTAATGTTTATAAATATGCAAAGGGTGACTTTCACGAGAATGGAGCCAGGCTCTTCTCAGTGGGGCCCAATGGGCGGTGGCCAGTGATAGGACAAGGACAAACAGGCATAAGCTGGAACACAGAAGGTTCCGCTTAAATTTCAGAAGGAACTTCTTTACAGTGAGGGTGACAGAGCACTGGAACAGGCTGCCCAGAGAGGCTGTGGAGTCTTCTTCTCTGGAGATATTCAAAACCCGCCTGGATGCAGTCTTGTGCAACTCGCTCTAGGTGAACCTGCTTTAGCAGGGGGGTTGGACTAGATGATCTCCAGAGGTCCCTTCCAACTCCTACCATTCTGTGATTCTGTGTCTATAGTAATAGGACAAGGGGCAACATTTATAAACTAAAAGAGGGTAGATTTAGAAAAGATGTAAGGAATAAATTTTTTACAATGAGAATGTTGAAACACCAGAACAGGTTGCCCAGAGAGGTGATCACAGAAACTCCTCGTATCAATACAGACTGGGGGATGAAGGCATTAGGAACAGCCCTGTGGAGAAGGACCTGGAGGTACTAATGGATGAAAAGCTGGACATTGCATTAAAGGTCGGGTTGGATGGGGCTCTGAGCAACCTGATCTAGTTGAAGAAGTCCCTGTTTACTGCAGATGGGCCTGGACTAGATGACCTTTAAATGTCCCTTCCAATCCAAACCATTCTATGATTCTATATTAGGGAGCTTGGAACTAGATGATCTTTAAGGTCCCTTCCAACACTAACCATTCTATGATTCAATGATTCTAAGTCAAATGAAATTTATCTCACATCCAGACAGGTGACTGTAGATTTGTTCTTCAAGCAAAGAAAAGCAATATATTCCTTGGCTTCCTGCATCCTATTCATTTTCTCAACTTTCAGTAATAGGTTTTATTTATGTGTTGCATGTTCCATATTTACTTATTAACTTTGACTTGTGCAGTTTGATGAGTTAAACTTGTTTTGTGAACACACAGCACAGCAGTCCAGGTTTTCCTGTTCAATGAAACTAGTATTTATTTAAGATCTGCTCAGTAGAATGAACAATTAATTTTATGCTTTTACTTGATTCTCTCTGCTTTGTAAGTTAGAACAGCTTTAAGACTGCCCTGGTTTATTTTTAGCAACTAAAACTTATTTGGTATTAGGAACTCACGGTTTTTTACTTCACAAGCATTACAGCCATTCACTGCTGTACTGGTTTTGTTGGAGACAGAGTTAATTTTCTTCATAGTGGCTTGTATGGTGCTATGTTTTGGATTTGTGATGAAAATAGTGTTAATGACACACTGGTGTTTTAGCTATTGCTGAACAGTGCTTACACAGTATCAAGGCTTTTTTGATTTCTCACCCTGACCCACCAGTGAGTAGGCTGGGGGTACACAAGAAGTCGGGAGGGGACACAACTGAGACAGCTGACACCCTGCTGACCAAAAGGATATCACAGATGGTACAACATTGTGCTCAGCAACAATAGCTAGGGGAAGAAGGAGGAAAGGATGTTATTACACGCATTTGACATTACGATGTTTGTCTTCCCAAGTAAGTGTCATGTACGATGGAGCGCTGTTTTTCTGGAAATGGATAAACACCTGCCTGCCAGTCAGGAATAGTGAATGAATTCCTTATTTTGCTTTGCTTGTATGCACAGCTTCTCCTTTACTTATTTAACTGTCTTTATCTGAACCCACAAGTTTTCTCACTTTTGCCCTTTCAATTCTCTCCCCCATCCATTATGAGGGGGGTAAACAAGCAGCTGTGTATGGCTGAGCTTCTTATTGGAGTTAATCTACAACAACTGCAAATGTTCAGGCCCATTTTAAATGTAGTAAGATTTTAAACATAGTAGAATATAAATACATACTCCAGATGTAGCTACCATGGTAAGTACAGAACTCTGCCCTAAATAGGCTAAATAGGGTAGAGGTCTTGGGCTGCTTTATAGGTTTTTGTACTTTGATAACAGCAACAATTCAGACTGGTTCAAATTAAACATGCAAAGTGGAAGATCACAGTTAATGAAAAAGCAAACACAATGTGTAGTAGAGACCTTACAGACACCAAATCCTCTGTAGTCCACAGACACAGTTATCTGTTCCTCAGGCTCATAGATGCTTGTGCAAAGAACAAGTAAGAAATGGCTGCTCATTTTCTGACATCAGATTGACCTTTACCCACTTTATAGGGTTGAAATGAGGTAATACAATATCCCAAATGGAATATTAAGAGTCATAGAACAGAATCATGGAATAGCTCAGGTTGAAAGGGATCTCAAAAGGTCATCTGGTCAAACATTTCATGGGAAAGGGAGTCTAGATCACATTATCTAGCATCCTGTTCAATTGCTCCTTGAAAGCCTCCAGTGTCCCTGAGGAGGTTGTTCCAGTGAATGATTGCTTTTATTGTGAAAGATTTATTTTTTATGTTGAGATGAAACATCTCCTGGTGCAACTTGTACCTATTGTTCCTTGTCTTCTCCATGTGGCTCCTCATGAAGAGAGCCTCTGTTCTCTTTGTAGACATCCTTTAAGTACTGGAATACCATGATGAGGTTCCCCTCAAGCCTTCTCTTCTCCAGGGGGAAAAGACTTAGCTCTTTCAGTCTTTCCTCATAGGGCAGGTTCTCCAGCACTTTGAATGTTTTTGTGGCCCTCCTTTGGACCCTCTCTAGTCTCCACACCTGTCTGAAACTGAACTAGACACAGTACTCCAGGTGGGGCCTGACAAATACTAAGTGGGATGATAATGTCTCTATCTCCATTAGTAATGCCCCTATGGATGCAGCCGAGGATCCAATTTGCCTTTGTTACTGTAGCAGCATATTTCTGATCCATGTTCAGCTTGTCCACCAGGACCTTCAGGTCCCTTTCAGCAAGGCTGCTCCTCAGCCACACAAAACCTGGTCTGTACTGAGCTCTTTGGTTATTCTGTCCCAGCTGCAGGACTTTGCACTGGACTTTATTAAACTTCATACTGTTCTTGCTAATCCACTCTTCCAGCCTGTCCAGGTCTCTCTGTAAGATTGTTCTACCTTCTTATGTGTTCATCACACCACTCAGTTTGGTGTCAGCAAACTTGGTGAGGGTGCTTTCAATCCCATCATCCAGATAATTTGTAAAGGTATATGTTTAACAGCATAGGGCCCAGTATTTATCCCTGGGGTGTCCCCAGTTGTGACAGGCTGCCAGCCTTAGTAAAAAACATTGATCACCACCCTCTGAGTGTGACCTGTTAGCCAATTTCCTACACATCTCACAGACCACCCATCCAATCTATATTTTTGTCCTGGTTTTTAGCCGGGACAGTTCCAGGTTTGTTTTAGTAGCTAGAATAGTGCTGTGTTTTGATTCCAGCCTGGGATTTGTTATGAGAGAAATGCTGAGAGGAAATGTTTTCATTTTTGTCACTGGAAGTGAAGGACTTAATATTTTGTTAGTCTACAAGTGCAAGATCTAAGGGAGATGAAGAATATTTAAATTAATAAGCTAAATTAACAGTTGGATATGCCAATGGGATATTCTATATCATATAACATTGTGTTCAGTTTATTGATGAGGGTCTCTTTGTCTTTTGTCTCTCTCTGACTTTGGTTCAGGCTCTTGCTTTTCCATGATTGTGGTTTTGGTTCGAGATTGTTGCTCCTCTGGGATTGTTATCTGGGAACAGGCCGGGTTGGTCAAGGGGTTGTGAACAATTGCACTGTGTATCACTCATTTGCATATTTTATTACTATTATTATTATCAGTATTATTTTTATGTCAATTATTAAATTGTTCTTATATCAACCTAGGAGTCTCCTTACCCTTGCCCCCAATTGTCTCCCCTACCCACTGTGGGGAAGGGAGTGAACAAACAGCTATGTTTGTCTGCTAGCCAAGTGCTAGCCAACTGCTAGCCAGGTGAAACCACCACAGTCTTGTCAGTTTGTCTAGGAGAAGGCTGTGGGAAACATTGTTGAACACTTTGCTGAAGTCCAACTAAACAACATCCACTGCTCTTGCCATGTCAATAGACAGTGTTACTTTTTTATAGAGGGTGATCAGGTTAGTCAGGCATGATCTGCTTTCGGTAAATCTGTGTTGGGTTTTTCCAATCACCTGCTCCATTTGGTTTATAATATTTTCTAAGAGGACTCGCTCCATTACTTTTCCAGGGATTGAAGTAAGACTAATGGGTCTGTAGTTTCCTGGGTCCTCTTTCAAACCTTGTTGTAGATGGGTATGACATTTGCCCTCTTCCAGTCATCAGGGATATCCTCTGTTCTCCAATACTTTTCAGTGGCCTTATGAGAATGGTAGCCACTTCTTTTAACACATTGGAGTGAATTCCATCCAGGTCCATAGATTAATGTGAGTGAAGCCCTTGCAAGAGGCCACAGACCTACCCTTCCTCCCTTGCTGACGGGTTGACACATGCGCTGTCATAGCTACTTGATTGTGTGATCTGGGGTCCAGGTATGCCAGTAAAGATAGAGACAAAGAAGGTATTGAGAACCTCTGCCTTGTTAGCATTATCAGTAACTAGTTTGCCTGCCCTTTTTAGGAATGGGCCTGTCTTCCATGTGTTTCTGCTTACTGCTCACTTATCTTTGTGATAAAACTTTTCTTGTTGGTCTTGATATCTCTGGCCAATTTCAGTTCAAACTGAATCTTACCCTTCCTGACTGCATCTCTGTATGCCTTAACAAGTTTCTTATAGTCCTTGATGGCTGTTTGGTTGCCTCTGCATAACCAGTATGCTCTTTTTTTTTTTTTTTTTTTGCCTTTAAGCACACCCGAATGCTCATTATTAAGGTGTCTCTTGTTCTGCCTTCTTCCTTTCCTTTTCTGTTCTTGTGCTTCCGTTAAGTTGTTCTTGAGTAACTCCAAGCACTCACAAGCTCCTTTGCCTTCCATGGATGCTTTTCATGAAATCTCTAGGCTCTGAGCACATTGAAGCTGGCTCTTTTAAAATCCAGGGTCTTTGTCT
>NW_010301720.1:5005-22314 GCF_000700745.2 Antrostomus carolinensis
CTTAAACTCCACGATGTTGTGGCCACTATATCCAAGGCTATCATTAGTAGTTATGTTGTCAAGTAAGTCTTTCTGGTTTGTGAGCAGTAAATCTAGCAATGTGCTGTTCCTAGTTGGCAAGTCCAGCATCTGTAGCAGGAAGCATTTCAGCAACCTGTTGCACAACTTTTGCACTGTTGTGTTTTTTTCCCCAGCAAATATCTGGGCAATTCAAGTCACCCATAAGAATCAGATTCTGTTCACCTGAAACTTCCCTGAGCAGCCAAAAAAAAACAACAAAAAAAACAAACAAACCATTTTGTTGATCTCATTATCCTGATTAAGAGGTTGGTAACATGGTAACAGATACGTAACATAAGATCCTCCTTGGTAACCATCTCTCTAATCTTAATCTAAAGGCGTTTGATAAGAACTTTTATGGTCCCCAAAGCTCACCTACATATACTCAAGTTTCTCTTTTACATAAAGAACAACTCCACCTGCTCTTCTTTCTTTCCTGTCTTTCTGAAAATGTTTGTAGCCATCCATTG
The DNA here is from genome assembly GCF_000700745.2 of Antrostomus carolinensis. NCBI lineage: Eukaryota > Metazoa > Chordata > Aves > Caprimulgiformes > Caprimulgidae > Antrostomus > Antrostomus carolinensis. Next base: position 5,536 of record NW_010301720.1, read on the forward strand.
TATTCTTCCAGTCACCTGAGCTTTCTCACCAAGTTTCTGTTATTTCTATGACATCATAAATCTCAAAATGGACAGGGAGCTCCAGTTCCTCCTGTTTGTTGCCCCAGTTACAAGTGCTGTTACACATGCACTTGAGGTGGCTGGAATTAGGGTTCTTGCCTTTGGAAAGGGTTGGGGGGAGCACTCCTCAGTAGTATGGTAAGTTTTCTCATCCACTATGTTTCTTATGAATATGTGGGTGTCACAGCTTTGGATACTACCCTGTATGTTCAATGGATTAAAAACGATCCTCTGTGTGACCCAGCCTGCTAGTAAAGGTTCTCCAGTCTCCTCTAGATGGGTCGATCCCATCTCCCCAATAGGCTGTATTCTTCAAAGAATATCCTGTGATCATAGAAACCAAAGCTCTGGTGAAGAAACCAGACACAAAGACAGGTATTGATCTGCATGATGTGTTAACTTTTGCCTGCACCCCTATTTCTGATTGCTGAGACAGAGGCCTACCACAGGACAATATAGCAGGTAGCCAACCATGAAAATGAAAACCCTTCATTAATGGATTTCAGCTAAATACTAACTCTTAGTTTGTAATTTCCTTCATCAAAATTCTATCTCTGTGTGGGAAGCCTGTTTTGGATAAAATGTTATCCTACTATTTTGCTTGCTTCCTCATAATTACTCATCTTCTGGCTTTGGGTCAAATCCTGGTCCCATTGACTCTGTGGGAGTAGAGCTAGTGATATCAATGGGACCCAGACTTTACATCTTCTTCTTTTATTCTGTGTCTTATCAGCTTTCTTCAAAACAGATATGTTCTAAATCAAATGAGAGCCCTGGACAATTCTGTCTGAAAAAAATTGTGGCTTGAAAAACCCTGTCAGAAAGAGGCTGCTCCACAGCAACACGAGTATGTTGGAAATCCTCACCAGACTTTTTTATTTGGAGCATACATAGGTCACATTAAGGCTCAGGCATGTAATATCTTTTATGCTGAACCTCACTAATTTCACCAAAATCAAAAAGAACATCAATGGGAGTATTTATTAGCCTCACTGTGATAGAGAAGTCCCTCTTGCTACAGCATATGCAGTGAAGGTAAACCTTGATTTTCCATCTGAGGTATTGATTGTTGTCAAATTTAATTCAGAACATCCTGCTCGGATCTGACAAAGTCTAATAGAACAAGATTCAAATTCTAATCTTGTGGAACTCAGTCTCAATAATCCCATTGACATCAATGTAACTATGATTCGGCAGAGACAAGATCTTGTGTTCGTTATGTCATCATGACACATAATTTTAATATAATTCTCTGGATATTACTGTGCAGTGAATAGTACACAATTCTCCAGAAGAACTGGTATCAGAACTAAGAAAGCATACTTCTCTATTTTTGCAAATATTTGTAAGAATTATTGTCATGAACATCTGTGTATTTACAAAAAACCCAAAGGATTCAGAGTTCAGAGCATCATTCTCTTCAGACTGGCAATACACTAATGTATTGTATAGTATGTACAATTACAACGTACCACTATTTAACAGAAGAAAAAACAGTCAAATAGGTTATTATTATACTGATATTTCAGATTTGCCTTGGTTTTGGGAAAAATAAACTCTTGAAAAGGAAGAATGCCATTCTTTTAATTTAATTTTAGGCATCACTAAGTCATGTAAATCTAAGCTGGTAATCAGAGGCCCCATATATATATAGTCAGTGGAGGGATACTGGCATCTCCAGGGATGATTTTAGATACTTGCTTTAGAATGGAATGGAAGCACTTAATTCTTTTCCCAGAAAGGGAAGCGAGATGACTAGGATAGACATAGATAATTACTTTTTTAGATGTCTGAAGGTATATGATATGAATCCCATTCTATGAAGTTAATTAAAACACCTTACAAAATATGAGGCTGTCAAATTACTGTTTTCATACACATTTCCTCATCATCCTGTCTTCTAAGGGGTTGTCTTCACTCCTGAGAAGAAGACAAGCAAACAAAGAGTTGTATTTATTATAGCCTCAGGAAACTAGTATGAGTAAGATGAGAGAATACCCTTAACACAAGGCATTCTACTTTTGCTCTGAAGTAAACTTGTCCAAATCAGTTTCAGTTAAAGGCTGACCTTAATGTGCTTACACATCTCTAAATGTTCCATCCTTTCTGTGTCAGAGGGGGCTAACAACTTCTTTTCACTTTGAGACTCTTTATTATTACCCCTTTCATTTTGATATTCACTACCTCCTGCAGTAGGACAATTTCCTTTTGATTACACCTTTCAAAATGTCTGTATGAATATGAGATTCAAATAGATTTCTTAGGCAATTCATCCATATCTTTCCTGTGAATATTTACTAGATTTCAGGAGAATACCTTTGCTAGGAATGATTGGTTTATGGCAGTACAGAGAACTATCACATTGGCATGTTAACTGTGGGGCGTTTCACGCTCTATCCTTTGGCCTTTAGCTAACCTCACTGTGTACATGCTGATGTATTACTGCTCTGCTAGTCCAGGTGGTTTCTTTTAATGATTTAATTTTATAAATTCGTAGATTCTGATGCCTGAGGTAACAATTATGATGCTCTGATGTGACTACATAGCATAGGATGAGAATGAAAACTGAAGCTTGGTGATTTGGCTCCCCAAAAGTCATTTTATTTCACAGTCCCCAGAGATTGCTTTCTGTGATTCCATAATACAGCAAGAAGTTATGAATTTCTGTCATGCACATTTCAGAAAATTCACAGTTTAGTGATATATGTTCTGCTGAGGTATATAAACAACTTCTCCTCTGGTATTCTGATAGGGTCATTTATTTCAGTATATCACAAACACTAAAAAACAGTATTCCTGTGATTCAGCACTTGATTTTTGCAAGTTCTAATATGCAATTTTATTTATGACAACCAAAATTATGAGCCTCCATCTGCTTAAACCAACTTCCCATCTAAATTACTAAAGAATAATCCTTGAAGGGACCTAGTAACAACTGTGTCTTTATTTACTGATTATCTTATACTAAATCAGAATATGTAATGACAAATGCAATCTATGTAAAGAATTTATATTCTTTCAACCAAAGGTGGTGTCCTCTTACTGCAGCTTAGAAATAAGTATGATAAGCACCATGATTTTTACTCCAGATCTTGGTCAGCTGTAACAAATTCTGAATACGTGTCTCATGTTAGTGAAAATCTTCTCTGTTTACACTGGCAAATAATGGAAAACAGAGTTTGACTATGTATTTCTCTACCTATTTTATGAATCTCCTTAATGAGGGAAGTACTTGTCCACTTACTTTATGAGTCTCCTTAATTAATGTTATAGAACGTTAAAAAATATTCATAGTAGTTCTTAATTATTTTTCATTAAAAATAAGCTTAAATTTAAACCAAGGAAAGGACAAACAAAGAATCACAAATTCCTGCAAAAATGAATTACAAAGAGAAACTGCAAAATATCACAATGCAATTTGCCACCAGCACTTACTAGAGCTATCAAAACTGTTCAATAACACAGTTATAAGAAAAAACACCAATAAGGGTGTATCTTTGCCAGTGTCATAATTATAATTCTACCACCTTCTGGAACTATTATGAGAAAAGTACTTGAGTCACCAGACAGTTCTGTCATAGTAGGAAAAAAGTCAATTTTCACTGTGACCCGTAGCTTGCTATGAGACTCATGTCATTACGGATTTCTTAAGAAAATCTGGATTGGAAGATCATGCAAGTCTACATGTCATTGTAAATCTAAATTTTTAACCTGGGGATGCAGCTGACAGTAGTATTATTGTCAGTCTTTCAATCAAGGTGCTAAATTAGTAAAAAAATATTTTTTTACAGAATGTACCCAGATCTTAAATTGCAAATGGTTTGTCCCTTTTGTAAGGCAAGCAGGTTTTTTTTTTTTTTTAATTATTATTTTTTATTTTATAACAATGCCCAGGATTAAAACCAAAACAAAACAGAAGATAATTAATTGGCGTGTATCTATCACGTAAAACAGCAGCCAAATGAAATAATTTCTACTGCCCAAATCCTTATATAAGAAGAAAATATTTTATTTTCATTTTCAGCTGGTGAATTAACATATAAACCATTTGCATGGTATAAAGATAAAGTAATATATCAGGAGAATTCTTTATTTCTCATAAAATATTAGTATATACATTTCTAATGTCTCCCTGGAGCTGGTGTCTTGCCCTCCTTCAACAGAACACCTATGCAGTATTCAGAGGAAAAATTGTGGTTTGTTTTATTTATGACTCATTCTTTCCCTGCCATATTTCATCTTGTTTCTGACATAATATAAATGAATAGAATGCAAGAAAACAATGTAGGCAATGTTGAAAAAATAGTGTTACAGTAAATCATAAAAAAAAAAAAATACAAAATTTGCTCTTTGGAAAACAAAAAGAAAAAAGATAAAATTAAACAATAAGGAGATTAAACAGGGGAGCTTAATATTGTACAACAACAGATGGAAGCTTTTGACTATAACGTGAAGGAAAAAACGTAGTAAACCAATAATGCTTTTAATATGTATCTGCATTTACTTATCATGCTACATGAAGTCAGCTTTATTGCTGATGGCCTGGGGATAAACATCTATGTTCTCAGAGCCAATACTACCTTTAGCATTTATATAAGGACTGAATTATGTGTGAAACTAGAGTGATTAGGGATTGCTGGGCATCTGCTTGTTTGGCCTTGAGTGGTTTTTTTATTATAAAGTTTATTTGTTTATATTATTTCTAACTTTCTTTAATTAGCTTTTTGGCAATATAACAGAGGTGCTTCAATTCTCCTTTTGTCTCTGGAAGAGACAAACATAGTAAGACAGATAATAGACCTAATAACAGTAGCTTTGCAGCCTGTTTTTCTTACTTGTGAAGCAGAATCTAAATATTTCTGAGATAATGGCTGAAGAAAAATATTTATATATGCATATGTGTGAGTGTGGGTTCATGTGTGAGAGAGAGAAGAAATTACAAGATAAATCATTACATGACACATACTAGCTGAGGTAACCTAGTTTATGTGTATGTGTTCATGTAGCTGGATTATTTGCATTGTTTTGAACATACAGAAAATACCAGCAGAAAAACCTTTTGTGTTTTCTCCACAGTGTTGTGTTTCTGTTGACCATTTTCAAATGTAAAAATGAAGTTAACACAGTTTGCTTATAACTTTTAACACAATATTCTCTAGCACATTAAATCCTTCATGACTTAAAACTTCAAATCATACTTCATTAACTGTACCTGTTAAGCTGACAGGTCACACAGAGAAGCATATTAAGGAAAGAAAAAAGCATCAGGGCCAAAACCTTCTAGTTATTTCTGTGCAATTACTTATTATTCAGAAATCAGATTTTCAGACCTTGTTGGTGGCTTAAAAATCTGACATTTCAGAAATGCTGAATGCTGACAACTTTGATTTACCTTAGTCTTCTTACTTGTGAGTAGAATCTTTTTCTCCTGAAAACTCAGAATCTATAATCTTGATAGAGGAGACCAAAAGTATTTATGGTGAAAGAGGAGCATCACATTTGCTACGGGACGGGGAAAATAAAAGTAAGTGTGGTAGGAATTCTAAGGAACACAAGAGGTCTAACTAGACCCATGCAAAGGAAAGATTGTGCTAAGTGGGGGAGAGAGAGGAACTGCTGCAAAGGTATTTTGGAAATTTTTGGGGGGAATGACAATTAATGTGGAGAAAAGCATAAAGCTAACCCATGGAATACTTCCAAAGCTTCTTTCTCTATATTTACCTTTTCATTATCCCAGTGTTGCCAATGTTCAGGAATGTCTTGTAAATTACTTGATTTTAGAAGTGAGAAGTCTTAAAAAGAACAGTTCTTGAGAACAACTGTTCTCACTCAGCAGGTGAGCAAAAGGGTTGCTTAAGAAACTGGCAGACCAATTTGCCAGTTCTCTTACTGTTACTGTACATTGATAAGGGGACAAAAGACAGGTTAAGAGTTTTAAAATTCTTTTGCTTCTGTTTTCTTCCTGTCCTGGAAAATGGAAAGAACCATGGAAAGAACAGTGATGAGGTTACAAGGAGGCAGAGCTATTTAAAAAATGTCACTATCTAGGCAGAAATGTTTAATGACCAAAAGGAATGTGCAAGGAAGGAAATCAAAATAGATCTGGAGATTGCAACAGAATAAACTGATAGAAAGAATATGTGCTAAAGGAAAATGTATTTTTTTTTTCTTCCAAAGAGCTAAAATTCCTTTTCCTAATATCTATGGGAAGGTGGACAAATCTATTTGTCTCATGAACCTGCATACACCTAGAAATTATTCAGAGTTAAAATGAGATATTAAAGAGAGATAATATCTCTGTAAGAATTATTTAGGCAACCAAGCTCATAATCTATCATGTATTAAGATTCATACTACTGTTTTTTTTTCCTCTTTCTTCCTCACTTCTCAACACAATCACCAATGCAAACTGATCTTCATCCCTCAAACCTGTTGAGACTTCCTGGAAAAATCTTGTAAGGGAATTCTAGTCTCAATAATATACTTTCCACTAGGACTAACTCTCCCCAGTGTTTTCAAATTTGACATTTAGAGCTACGTGCAAATTATTTGTGACTGAGCAAATTAGCTAATTAAATAATTGGCTTAGGGCTTCATAAAATTTGGCTGCTGTGGAAATGAGGCTGTCTGCTATCTTACAAGCTGCATCTAAGTGTTAAAAGTATTTCATGTGTCTACTCCAGCTGATATTGCAGTAGTAGCAGATTTGTTTTCAAAATAGTTGTTTTTAGAGTTGTTCTTGTGTAGTTTCCAAATGAATATGCAGTGGGATATTTTTTCCTGAGAAGCACTATACCCAAATAAGACTGCAATCTACCCTCCTCATACCATACATTTACACAACAATAATTTCACACAACTATTTCAATTGGAATTCAAAGTCACAGCTGCTTTTTGATATTTGGTTTACTATATTGAGATTTGGGCTTTTACATAATGCAGAATGAAAAAATTAAATAATCTATTGTATTTGGAATGATACAAGATAAGGGTAACCCATGCCATTCTTCCCAATGTACCAGACCAAAGCAAGACTGTATTTTATATATATATATGTATATATATACACACACACACTCACACACTTTTAGAACAAATTCAGGGGGATTTAACTTTTCAAAGCTTTTAGCCATCTACCCTTCATCACTTACTTAATTTGTAAAGATAAGTTCTACTGCTGTTCACAGAAAGGAAATGCATACTTTCATACGTAATAAGACTGAATAACTAAGTAGCTGTTAGAATTAGAAACATACATAAAGTAAAACATAATTGGGTGTGTGTTTTTCTGTCTGTCACTTGTTGAAGAATGTGGCACTGATAAAGGTAAGAGATAGACTGTAAATAAAAATATTTTACTGTTGTTGAGATCCTCAGAATTGCAGTCCAGGACAGTTCCATGTGCCTTCATGCCTGTTACAGACCATGCAAAACACCATCTACTTCCTGCCACCACTGAACAAGAACTTTGCCCACTGAATTTCTCAGATTGGTACAAATGGATGACTGTTGTCTGCTTTCCAAGATACAGCTACTTCAGTCCATTATACCTTAGAACATATAAGAGAAGAAAAATAACCACCTACATGTGAGATAATAAAGATTTTCTCTAAGACTCAGCAGCTTGAACAACCTTAGTGCCCATCTGCAGCAGAGAAGCAGGCAGTGTCTACCCCCACTGTGAAGGTAAGTGAAACCCCTAGAAAAAGGAAAGGATAGAAGTTGGTGACTTCTGGCATGAAAAGGAGGGTTGACACCCCACTTAAATGCTTACAACTGCAAAATAGGTTTACCATTCTCAAACTATGTAAAACTACCAGGAAGAAATGATGAGTTAGCAGAATGGGTAAATCCCTGCTGAGGGGGATGGAGGTACCTATCGGTCAACCCAATCAGTCTTCTGGAGAAGTTTGCTGCCTGACAAGGAGTAGGATCCAAGATGTTGTGGAGGGACTGTTGAAGCTTACCTGGTCCTCTGACTAATACATCCCCTACTCTTATTCTATGTGGGCACAAATGATATTGCCAAGGGAAACCTAGACAGTATCAAAAGTGACTACAGAGCTCTAGGAGTGATAATCAAGGACACGTGGGCCTCAGTGATGTTCTCAATCCTGCCAGTGAGGGGAAAGGGTGTGAGGAGAAAAGCACTAATACAACAAGTCAATAATTGGCTGCAGAACTGCTGTTAGTGGTTAGGATTTGGGTTCTATGACCATGGGACCCTGTTTGCAGATCAGCATCCGCTTGTCACAGGTGCAAGCCGCAACATTAAACTAAGACAAAGCTAGATAAAGCTTTTCTTGCCAATGGGGAATTTTCCCAAAATCTCTCCAGGAACTGAACACGCTGAGATGCCTCTTTAAAGTGCCTGTACATTCACATGCTGAGTTAGAGACTTGTGTGCAGCTGCAGGGCTACAATCTTGTTGGGGTCATGGAGATGTGGTGGGATGGCTCCCATTACTGGAGTGTTGCAGTGGTGGGATGTGGGGTCTTTAGGAAGGACAGGAAGGGGAGATGTAGTGGGGAGCTGCCCTTTATGTGAGAGAGCAGCTGGAGTGCATGGAGCTACGCTTGGGGATGGATGAGGAGCCAGGTGAGACTATGACTTGTTGTTAAAGAGAGGACAGTCAAAGGTGACATTACAGTGGGTGTCTGCTATAGACCACCCAACCAGGAGGAACAAGTGGATGAAGCCCTTGACAGAAAGATAGAAACAACCTCACGTTCACAGGCACCCCAATATCTGCTGGAAGGACAACACAGCAAGACATAAGTAATTCAGGAAGTTCATGGAGTGCATTTGTGATGACTTCCTGCAACAAGTGATAGAGAAACCAACAAGGAGAGGTGCTTTGCTGGACCTTGTTCTCACCAACCAGGAGAGGCTCACTTAGGATGTGATGATGAAAGACAGGCTCAGCTTCAGTGACCACAAGATGGTGGAGTTCAGCATCCTGAGTGAGGAGAATCAAAAACAACCTCACTCCAGCTATTCTAACTACTAAGAAGAAAATTATATCTATCCTAGCAAAACCAGAAAAAGCTGTCATCCTGGAATACTGATACTGTATAAATAAATTATTATGTATTGTTTCGTTTAAATCGTTTCAGTAATATTTTGATTTTTGCTTACTGAACATCTGTAATATCTAGAGATGAAACAAGTTTTCTTTTCTATCTATCTACATCAACCATGAATTTATGGATACCATATTATGAAAATAATCATGTTGGTCATTTTTTATTTCCTCACATATTTTGACTGAACATTCAAAACTTTCCCTGGTTCTTGCATTGCTGACCTAAACAGTGGGAATGGAGGAGGATACATAGTTTGAAATTAGATGGAGCCCTATCCAGTACTCCATAAATTACAGAGACAACTGAATATTGGATTTTTATGAACAGACAGTGAGATAAAAGTTTATGTATGTATGGAAAATACAGAAACTATCATCAATAAATAAATTTTCTTTGCTACATAAGAATTATTTCAAGGAAAAATATAGCATTTTTTCTTCTTTTTGTAGATATACTTATAGCCCAGTAAATATGACTTGTGCAATTAAAAGTAAAAAGCCACAGGAGCTGTATTGACCTGACACCGTAGGGTTTCAGCAATTAACTTGGCTTGTCTTGGCCTAAGTTGATTTTAGCTGTTATAGCAATTGTCTAATGATCAAGTGACATCTTGACTATTGGCTAATATATTTTTCTTTAACCCTTTAAACGCTACATATTTTAGAGATCTGACAAACCCAGGTAGTCACTGTACAACAAGTAATTACTCTTTATTTTAGTCCTTTATCATTAACTGAGGCCATTAGTTGACAGACAGGGGAAAAAAATCCATTATTTTTCTCTCTCTACATATATTTCAAATTCTAAAATTCCAACAGACTACCTAATTATTCTGTCTTGTTATGTATGAAAGTACCTATATCTGTTTTGAGTACATCAGTAGTATTTATCTTTTTAACTTAGTGTACAATTTTCAAACTTCATCTGTGAACCAATCAAAAGAATTCCAGCATTAATGAAACATAGAAAAATAACCATAAGCAGATGCTGAGACTGAGAAAAAAAGGGTTCCCAACTACCAGTGTTAATGCATCTTGGACACTGTGGTTGTGACCTCTCATAATGCTCCCTTACGTTTACTGGTAAAACTTAACTCTTGTGACACAGAGAAACACTGGGAAGGCTTCCAGAGGAGGCAGGCAGATAGCAGGAATATAATGTATAACACTTTCATTGGACCATTCTTGAGGAACTGACTAGATAATTTGGTCTAGAATTGTTAGCATCCATTGTAATTGGGCTAGTAATTACCACTTGTGTTTTGATTGCAGGGTTAAGACCTCAACTATATTAACAGTAAATTCTTGGCTTCACATATATGGTGTTTTCTTTTTTACCCGTAACAGGAATTTGAGGGAAAAGCATCTGATTTCCCTAGTTAGTTTTAATTCAATGAGAAATAAAACTATGTTGTTACTTTTCATTAAAAGCTAATGCTTTCATAGCGACCTTTCAAATAGTAGTTACTCTGTTAAAGTATAAAGCATTTTGGTCTAGCTAAACTCTCTTAGTCTAGTTTTTAATTATTACCTTTTTTACTTAGAAAAGATAAGTTTCTTCATTGCTTCAAATATTTTCAAGCCATAAATTTAATATATGAAAAATAGCTATTTCCCATCCAAATTGTTTACCTGAAAACTCTACCTATCTTCTTTCAGGATACAGCAAGATAATAGAATTCTTTCAGGGGAATAAGCAAACTAATACTGTTATAAGCTGTAAAATGAGTCTAGAACAACTATTTCTCATTAATCACATTTTTATTTATTGATTTATCATGTGTATATTTTAATGTGACAAGTGAGTTAAGATTTGTCAGTTTGCATGCAGTGCTGCCTGGAATATAATCTATTGATTTCAGGAATCACTTTACTGATACCTGAGGCTTATGATTCTGTCATCACGATAAGGAAAGAATGCAATCCAGTATGTTTAAAATGACTACCTCTACTCCCTGTATGCTCAATATCCATAGAAACATTTAAGTACCTGGAGAGGGAGATCCAATATACCCCAATGATTTAACTCCCTGTTTGTACTGATAAACCAAAGATCTTTGCTTCTAACTGGTAAATTAGACCACATATGCTAGTGAAAGAAACTAGATAATTCTGAGAAGTAAATATTCTATTTCTCTCTTACTGACATTGCTGGGTTGTTTAGGTCATCTTCACTGCAGTTTAGGGAGCTGGGAAACTATCTGGTTAGTATGTTTAAATCTTCATTTCCCACAAGCCCCTCCTTGTTGGTGAGAACAAGGTCTGGCATGGCACCTCTCCTCATCAGTTCCTCAACCACTTGGAGGAGGAAGTTGTCACCCATGCATTCCAGGAACTGCCTGCATTGTTTGTGCCCTACTATATTGCCCATTTTGACAATAGTTTATGCAATTTTCTTATTTTGTACTGTATATATATTTATTTAGTGAGTTCTGTGCTTTCTTTCTTTTTTTTTTTTTTGGTCCTAGACATAGGATTTATTCAATAGAGAGGTGGGCTATTTATGCTAACCACTCATCAGAAGAAGGAGTTACAGCAAACTGCAATTTCAGTTTAAAAGGATTTTTAAGGATTGATGGCTGAATGAACATATGCCTTGTTTTTCTCTCTTCCATCTGCCCAAGAAAGTAGTAACATTTTTGCTATTCATTAAATTCTATAAAGTGGTTCGACAGTCCAAAATCTTGAATCAAAGCAAAAAAACTTTTTATCACCACCAAAAACTCAGTTCTAAAATCTGCATTTGAGATTTGTCAAGCCTTCTGGCCCAGGGGTAGAAACTCTTCTATCTTCTATTTTATGCAATATATTGTATGGTGTGTTCCAGTTAATGTTTGTTTGACGAGATGAAAGTGTCAGTCTGCTTTTAGGTGCAAAAGATACATTCTTTTCTGAAGTACGAATGAAGCTCATAATATGCTTATTTATCTTATTCTGAAGTGTAATTAAGAAGTACGAGATTTCCTCTCTCTTCATAATACCTCTTTGCTAATGTGTCACGTGCAAAAAGGAATCTAAAAGGAAGTATTACTACAAGATGCCTCACTTGTTTTCCAGAACACCTTGTAGATTTGGAAAGGTCTGATTCTCCTATTCCTATCATGAGTTCAGCACCTGTGTATACTATGTGGAAAATATCAAGCATGGGGACATATCTGAACAACTAGCCGTAGAAATAAGCTTAGACATTTCTAGGCTTTTATTGGAAGCTGGCATAAATCGTTGGGGTCCTTGACAATGGCTGATTCTAAGTGAGAAAAATAAGTATTATCACCTAGGCTACAAAGTCGAATGAGGCATCTCAGCTAACTCTGTGGGAAAAAAAAAAAAGAAAAAAAGAAAAAAAAGGTTTTTTGATCTACTTAAGTTAATTTAACACAAATAACTGACCATTTCTTGAATCAGACTATCTATTGATTTTGGTTAGAGCTCTGTGCCATTTTTCAAGTCATTTCATCAATGGCTGTGGTACTGAAAACCAAGTTTTTGGTTTTACTTCTGGAAAAAAGTAAATTAGCTCTTTACATACAAACATTCCCTTTTAAGGTATCGGTTATTCTGAATATCCAGTGGGGTCTAGTATAAGTTTGTATGGGGTGTATGGGGTGTCAACATGTTGTCAGTTGGGAGACTGCAAGGAAGGCCTCTGTGAGGAGAGGCTAATCTGGACATGGCTGGCTTCAGCTGGCTCCAAAGGATCCACCACAAAATACAGCTGAACCTGTCATCCAAGATGGAGGCATAGTTAAGGTGGAAAGCATATTTAAAAAAGGGAAGAAAATGCTGGACAGGCAGAGGAGGAGGGAGGAAAATAGAGTGAGAAACAGCAGAGGGAACACTAAAGTTAGAGAAGAAGGAGGAGGAAGTGCTCCATGGAGGAAGAGATAATCCCTGTAGCCTGTGGAGAGCCCACACCAGAGCAGATTTGCCTGAAGGACCCATGCTGGAATAGAAGTGTACAGAGGAAGGAGTATCAGAGAGGAACTGTTGTGGACTGACTGCAGCTCCCATTCCCCATCCCCCTTTGTTTCTTCGAGAGGAAAGAGGTAGAGGAGTCAGGAGTGAAGGACTGAAGTTGGGCCTGGGAAAGGTGAAGGAATGGTGATGTTTTGATGTTTACCTTTTTGTTTCCCACTACCCTAAAATGTTTATTCTATTTGACACTAAATTAAATTAACTTTTCCCAAGTTGTATTGGGTCAGGCTAAGATGGAGTTAATTTTCCCTGTAGCGGCCCTCATAGTGCTCTGTTTTGTATTGGTAGCTTGAAAGGTTTTAATAGCAGAGAAGTGTGCTAGCACGACATCAAGGCTGTCTCTCTAACATTCCCCACCCACACCAGTAGGCTGGGGGTGGGCAAGATCTTGGAAGAGTACATAGCCAGGACAGCTGACTGAAACTGACCAAAGGGATATTCCATACCGTATGACATCTGCTCAGCAATAAATCCAGGAGAAAGGAGGAGGAAGGGAAGTCATTTGTTATATACCACATTTGTCCTCTGGAGGAATCACTATGTGTACTGGAGCCCTGCTTCCCACAAAATGGCTGGACAACACCTGCTGATGGGAAGCAGGGAATAAATATTTTGTTTTCCTTCATTTCTGTGCATGGCCTTTGCTTCTTGCTTCTATTAAGCCACCTTTATCTTGACCCACAAATTTGGGGGGTTTTTTATGTCTTATTTTCTGCCCCCTCATCCTGCTGAGGAGGGGACAGAGCAGCTTGGCTGGCACCTGGCATCCATCCAAGGTTAACCAACTATAAAAGTCAAATCTTTTTGGCCTATGAAAGTAATTGGTAAACAATATCCCTATCTTTATCTAGACCCACAAGCTTTCTCATTCTTGTTCTTATTTTCTCTCCTTGTCCTGAACAATGGATGGGAGTGAGTGAGCGTATGGGTGGAATTTTGGCTGCCAAGGGTATCTCAGCATAAAAATATTAGGATATTTGTTATTAGGGTGAGATATTAGGTTCTCCTTGAATGTGGGATGAATAAAAAGACAAATAAAGTTGGAGACATTAATGTGAAAATTCGTAATAAGCTTTCTAAAGACATTACAGAGATCAAGGTTTACCTTTCCTTTTATGAGAACAAAAGTAAGACTTTTGATTTAAACATGTAGTGTAGGAACACTGAATTACCCAGTTTGGATTAAGGCTGTGTATGTAATGCACAAAATCTTCTTTAATTCTGATTTGTTCCATTTTTACCCTGAACTCCAATATTACTCCATATGTGAATACATTTTAGGACATCAGGGAGAGATGGAAATAACATTAAGTGTCTTCACAGAGAATAGGACTGATGGTGTTTTTAATTATTTTGCTAACATCACTGGAGCCATTACCTCATAATAAAAAGTGCTGAATGGTCACCTTTTCCCAACCTTTCTTACCACTTATCATCAAAAAGTAAAGCATAATGGGCAACAGCTGTTTCTGCTATGCCATGGATTTAGCTACACTCCCTAAGTGTATAGTTTAGTTCACCACCATTCATTTTTCTGTAAGTCCATAATTACAAAACCAAAGTTAATCTGCAAAACATTAGTATCTATTTTTAAGACAGATGAAGGAGGCTTTTAGTTTTCATTATGATAATTTACTTTTCTTGTTTGGCCTTTCTTTTTCTTTCTTTTGTCTCATTTTGAGATTCCACTCCCACATCTTAGCTCTTTTTAACTTTTAGCCTTATTATAATTCTTTCAGTCTTTTCTTTTTCACATCTTTAAAGTTAGAAAGCTACAATTTTGTGTGTTAGCTGGCTTTGCATCTTTATATTTCTTCTTTTATTTTGTTTGATTTTTTTATTTTTTTTTTAGTTTGTTTTGTTTCTTTCTCTTGATTTCTGAGACAGTGCCAGTGTCTGGATTAAATGATAAAAAAGACCAGGGAAGCTGTACAAAAAGTCAAGGAAACTTTTACAGTAGAAATTTTTATAGAAGGAAAGATTATTATATAATAATAAATAATGAGTACAGTAATTTAAATATTTTCAGTCTAAAGGGACAGAATGTACTGCTGAGTTTGAGGTTTATTAGGGAAAATCTTTTTTGCTCATGATTTTTTTTTAGTTCACAATGAATTATGTTGGGAATATTTTTCTTATTTAAACTTGGTTGAAATTAGACTTCCTAAGTTCACCATTATTATCTCAATTTTCCCTCTTCATCTAGTAGCCTGTTTTTCAGATCTCTTTATAGCAGTTTGGGTTATGTTCAATCTCTCATACTGAAAGAAGAAAGATGTTGGCTTTTTCCCATTTTTGGCATAAGTAATAAATCACAATTATTAATCAGATGTACTAGAAATCTTTATCTTTTAAAGTTGACTTAATATTCCCATCACACCTGGGGGTTATGTCCTGATTACACTATAGAGATACTACATTGTGTATCCTGCAGTCCTGTTCAGAGGATTGTGCAGCTGCCTTCTCTCTTTCAGCCTGCAATATTTCCTTTTACTGGAAACAGAAGTACAGAATGTGATTTGGCTGCGTCTTAAATCCATGTCAGGAGTTTGGCCATGTACCCAAACTAGATAGCTAGTCATCTGTTTTACAGAACAGTTATTGCCTGTGGATTGAGTTCATAAAGTAGAGATAGATAGAATCACTCGTCGATGCTGTCTGTTTTTTTAAACCAGGTATCTCACTAAATCTCACTATTCAGAGGAAAGACAATGGACACTTCACATTATTTCTCAAATAAAATCAGTAATTTTAATTTATTTTTTACTGTACACTGGTCTCTTTTCAAATACATTAACACTATTGTCAAACAAATTCAGGAGGAAAAATAGTTCTTTGCAATAAAGACTCATTTAAGATGTTTTCTTTCTCCTTAGGTCAGTCAGGTTTCTAGAATCAACTAAAATGTGGTTCTTTTCAGTCCCCCAGAGCATCACTGGAAAAGTTGGAATAAAGCAGATTTTTTGGAAGTTTTGGAAGCTGTTGTTTGCATAACTTGCTTTTCAAAGTTCAATGAATATCAGAGTTAGTTTTGCATAAGGTTTTTGATTGTACTGAGCATTGTAGTATATGTAAACTAAAATACATGACTAAAGACTTTTCATAATCTGTCCCATTTGAATGACAAAGCTGTATCATTTGTAGTCAGTCTGAAAAAGGCTTACACTCTTACTTGAAGTGGTACATAAATCAGAATACTTTTTGTTCTTATGTCAGTGATGAGCTCCTTGGCCAATCTTTATGTTGCTCTTCTGACTGCTAGAGCTTGCATCCTGGCCTGTCAGATACAGTGGAATGAAAGACTGTTAAAACACTGATCTACAGCCAGGATGCAGAAGACTGCTTTTCACAGTGTTACAGGGCAATCTCTTTTCTTGTGTGTAAGTTTTAAACCTGCACATGTGAAATTCAAAAGAATATTTCTCTTCCAAAAGGAAAAGTCAGACAAGTAATCATTACACAGCACTCATACTTGCTAGTGATAGAAATGTGGCGAAGTCATAATTAGGAAAAAATTTGTTTGTTAGGTCTACAGTTGAACTTGATGTAAGAGTATGACAGTGAGCTTCTATTTGCTGATCCTGTAGAACTTGTCATCTTTCTGGAGCATATACATGAACTGAGAAAGGGATTTGTCCTGTACCCATGGAAGTCAGCAG
>NW_010301720.1:22346-45818 GCF_000700745.2 Antrostomus carolinensis
GGCTGCACTCGATTTAGTTTTTAAAAATAGAGGACAAGAACTTCTGTTCAGTTACTTGCTACTACACAATGGAGTGTAACACGCTCAGGTTTTATCAATTTTGTCTCACAGGGTTAGAAAATAAA
Source organism: Antrostomus carolinensis (assembly GCF_000700745.2). Taxonomy (NCBI): domain Eukaryota; kingdom Metazoa; phylum Chordata; class Aves; order Caprimulgiformes; family Caprimulgidae; genus Antrostomus; species Antrostomus carolinensis. Next base: position 22,472 of record NW_010301720.1, read on the forward strand.
AACTATTGTTCACAGATTTTTTAAAAAAATAGTTGGTTTTTAGACTGTTGACTTCCCTGACACTGAATTGCTGATACTTTCTTCAATATTTCTGGGACAAAGTGTAGAAACATCTTCATGATAAAATGCTTCTATTGGTTATTTATTTATTTATTTACTTATTTGTTATCAGTATGTATATTTGAACATTGAACATGTGTAGAACTCTAAGGAAAACCATCATTAACCAGATTCCCCTGTCTAGACTGAAGGGATAATCCATTCTTTGCATGGCTATTTGGATTTTACAGCTGAAAAATGTTCTAACTTTCAGCATGGCTAATCCACCACTAATCCTTAGAAACCTTTTACTATGAAGCTGCAAGGGGAGACACAAAAATATGTATTACTCATTGTATACCTAATACTCATATGTTAATTTCGTTTTTCTTGCCTTTCATTTTGAAGAACAGATAACCTCTCCAAAGATGGGTTAATAGTTATGGTTCTTAATTATGGCAAAGAATTACAAGGTAAGGAAAAACAATTATCCTATTTTCTTACTGTAGAATAGAAAAGATGAAGATGCTCACACTGCAGGTGAAATTTAAAAGACATCCTACTCTGTAGAATTCTTATATCAGTTTGGAGCAGAAAACTGGGGATTTGAAAATAGATAATTTTGTAAAATGCATGCTCAGTGTTTGCTATATAAAATAAAAAAGGTCTCTCAGTAATGAAAGCTTATGATTTTCTATATTCCTGCACAATTATTTTTTTATTTTTTTTTAAATTTCACATCTCTTAACCTTCTCTACTGAAGGGAGAATATACTGTTTATCTTCACAAAGGACAACTCTTACAACCTTGACTTTTTAAAAATAAAAAGAAACGTGCGTCTTGTTTAATGTTTTGGTTCTTTTTTGTTTGTTTCATTATATTTTTTTCCAAATAATTCTCTGCATTATGAAGCAGAGCTAAGCACAGAAATTTCAAATTCATCTACACGATGCATGTATGAGTTGTATAAACTAAATAGTTATATTAATATTTCAGTTGAAGAGCATACAGCCATTTTCCTGAATGATTTTTTCTTTAACTTCCCTATCTGTGGTGTTGTGTTTTTTCTGTTTAAACGTCAGCATATATGAACTGGAACACATTCTGATATAGAGTCATCCACAGTGGCGCTACATGTTCCAGTCTGATTAACTTCAAGACTTCTGATCTCAAGCTTAGGGTGTGGAAAAAATGGAAGATACTGGAAAAAATAAAAATAATCTTCCCCTATAAAAGAAACAAAAACACTAGGGTAACTGAGATGGTCAGAAACATGTGGGGGAAAAAAAATGTTAAGAAATAGCTTGTCTCTAGAAGCATTTATTAAACTGATTTCTCAGCAAGCAGAGAGGGTAATTTTTGGAAAAGGGTACAAAAATCAGAGCTTGAGCATGGACAGAGAAATATCTGTATCAATTTATTAGGATAATTACATTTCATAAAGGCTCTTGGCTGGAGCTGTTTAGGTATTGACACTTCTCAGACATCCAAGTCTCCAGCTCGTGGGAACTGTAAAATGGCTCATGGAATTGGCTAGACTGTCATAGCAGAACACAATGCACAACTTCCTTTAAAAAAGAAACAGTTTATTTTTACAAGCAAGGATGCCTTTCATTTTGTAGCACAGCAGTTGGTAGATGAAACATGGTGATTCTAGTCAAATTGGTGACATCCTCCCCAGCCCAGAAGATGCAAAATAACTAGCAGACAAAACCAGACCAATGGGCCCATACCAATAACAATATTGACTTTCTAGACAAGAAAACATACCTATGCCTGGAAACAATGAATGTAAGATTTTAATCTCTTCATAGAGCTGTCAATGGGAAGAGAGTAAGGAAGAGCAAAATTGAGTGAGACTAAAACTCTGAAATATTCAAGCAGACAATAAAGGCATTTAAAGATATTTTCCCTTTCTGAGTTTTAGTTGTTGTTTTGGGTTTGAGATTTTTTTTTAATTCAAATGAAGAAGCAAATCAGAATTAGATACTCAAATTTCTGATTTAGAATTGTAGAATTTAGCTATATTCTGAAGAAATAATTAATATTAGTATTATAAAATTAGTGTGACATCTGATGGCACTGTGGCAGTAGATATCTGTTTCTCATAGCAATCTAATACTAAATAAAGCATGAAGATAGCAAGAGCATCTAAACCAAAGAGATAAAAGAACGCAACAAGAACACTAATGCAAACAAACACACAGACTGACAATATGAAATTCAGGACAAAAAGGGTAGAAAACACAAGAAAGCAGAAAACTTGATCCACAGTTTACTGTGAATTAAGAAAAAAAAAAAAAAAGTTGTGGATAGAAATACAGGTATTTTTTATTACTTATTTTCTTTAGAACAGTGAGAAATAAAGCTACAGTGTGTTCAAATACAAGTATCCAAGGCTGACACAGTGACCTGTGGAATTAGTTCAGTAAAGTTTTACATTGGTATGCTAAAAGTTTTGTTTTATTAAAAAAAATAAACTCCATAGATTCTATCACTCATGTAAACTGACACTTGTCCATTATATTCAGGGGAAATTTGGCTCAGGGAAGATTATAAAGTACCTTTGAGGCTTCTTTCGTGATAACTCTTTTAGGTAAATCTAGTAAAGTGGAAAAAAGGAAGAGGAACAAGAAAATAAGTGACATGGCCACAAAAATACAGATTTTTTTTTCCATCATATTGCAAAAATAGGCATAATAATTAGATATAGTTTATTCTTAATATTCCTAATATTTTGTCTGGTCATCAGTATTTCTCTTCAATGAACAGATTTAGGAATAACCTCTGAAGACTTTCTGAAAGTAACAACAGGAAATATGAAAGACTTCAATATTATTTATTCATAGCCCTCAAAAATATCATATTTTTAGGTCCATGTTGAAACATTATCAAAAAGAAATTGAAAAGATTCATTTATTTGGGCCAAGAAAGCCCTTAAAAATGCACATGATTTTGCACTTAATTCAGTGGGAAAAGCATGTGAGTGTCTGAAGGCAAAATTTGGCCTCTGTGGTTACAAGCTCTCAAAGGAATTGGTCTTGAAGACAAAGTGCACTGTAAAATAGCCCTATTATGCTATAGAATTGATGTCCTACTTTAAATAGAACTGTGATTTTTAAATAGGACTTCTTCATATACTTTGGGTCCTCTATTTTTATGTGAAAAAAGTGAACTATTATTAGATTGCACAATTAAACTGATTTATCATAAATTATTTTGTCTTAGAAACCATTGGAACAGAGATAGGTTGTCTTGTGTTACGACTTTAATTTTCCTAAAAGACTGAGAAGTCAATGTATTTCTTGTTTAAAAAGTAAATGTAGCAATACCTGTCACCAACCTAGGGAAAAAATAAAAATAAAACATTAAAATAAAGAATTCTAGAAAAATAAAAAGAAAAAAGAAGAAACCTTCAAGAACATTTTCACAGAATCACAGAATTTTGTGTAATACATTCCCACTGAGTTATTTTAGGAGAGAAAAAAAAAAGCAACCATAAATGAGATTTAATAAGACAAGGCTGATAATAAGCAGTCAAATATAGGAAATGTCTTGAGTAGTTCAGATTTTTCAGTTATTTTTCATGCTCTCAACAATATATTATAGAAGCAATGTTCTTTAAATCTTAATACTTTTGCCAAGATTTTCTAATGAAGAGATCACTGTTAATACATTCTTAATTTTTCTGCCCCTTCACTGATTTTACTGTTTTCTCATGCTGTGTAATTGGTGATTGTGGAACTGTGGCATTCCTCATTCCTACAACACATTATTTAAACTGGGCAAATAGCTAGGGCAAAGGTACCCCTATTCCTCTCTCTGCTTTTGGGTACTGAAAGAGCCTAGAATGCAACTTAAGCTTTCACGTAAACTATATCAGTGGTGTTCCTGTAGCTCATGTTGAAGTCTTCAGGTTCTGGTAATGTATCCAAGAGGTTATGTAGAAGTTCCTACACATTGTATTCCATCTGTTAGAGTTCCTGTCTTACTTGGCAAAGGGGAATCTTCGTGTGGGTTGTTTTTATTTTTAATTGCATGGTACATCTAACAGTAATGTCACTAATCAACTGTCTTATTAATGCTATTTTGAGAGCTGGATCTCAGTATCCAAACACATTTCTTTTTATCTTTTCTAAGCAAATACACTAGGCAGTAAGTTATCTGTACACAGGGAAACAGTTATAAATATATTCTCACTTCTGTGTAAGTAATTAGGTATCTAAGATCACAATAATGATCATGATGACAATACCTCCACTGACCTTTCTGTGGTTGGTAATACATACTAGTACATTAGCTACATCTATCTGATACAGAATACATTAAGGCATTCTTTTTATTTCTTAGCATCCTTCTGTGGGACACATACATCATATAATTTTTACATAAATCCCTTACCTTGAAATCCAGTTTACACAGTAGGTTTTTTAAAAACTGAAAGATGTTAAATCTAATAGATAATTTCATCATTTATGCCTCTGTCCTAGAAACTGGGAGGGTGAGGGAAACCTTTTTTCCTCAACCTCAAACAATTTATCTAGACAGTCAATTTTTATTCCTTTAGGCATTTTTATGAAAAGACATATTGTCTATAAGACAGTGTCACACTGAGTCATCCCACTTGGGTCAGATGTGTACTTCTGAGGCGAGGAAATGTCAAAGTGAAGTGTGAGAAAATCACCCTTAGTGAATATTCATTTAACCATCCTATAAGGAATTTAAGGGCTCCCAGCAATTCTAGCAATAGATTATCTATCAATATACTTGTGCTGCCACAACTTTTCCTTCAGAATAATCCCTCTCTCTTTTTGTGGAAAGCGCCACAAAAATTAATAGAAGTGATCCCTGAACTGAGGAGTTTGCACAGAGATTTGAAACACAACTTCCTGAGTAATAAACAAGGCAAGTGGCAAAGGCTGTGACAGAATGAGTGAGATATCACAGTGAGGTAATTTGGTAACTCATTTAGAGCTAGGAATCTGATGTAACATGATTAAAAAAATAAAATAAAATAAAATAAAATAAATCACAGCAATTGCTACCTTACTTAGTTAATACCTTACAGTGCTGCGGGGGGGAAAAAAAAAAAAAAAAAAAAGGAAAAGGATTTCCAGGTCTTGAAAGAGATCCTTAACTCATACTCCACTGAAAAATGTCTACAAGCATTCTACTGAAGACAGCATCTGAGGTATAGAGGTTGAGATCAGTGGTGGCAGGTGCAAGAGAGAATCAGAGATAAAGTCTAACAAAAACAAAGATTTGTTAGAGAAAGGACTTGGAGACCTGGATCAGAAAGATTAATTCAGTGCACTGATATTTCAAATGACTCAAGATTTATTAATGGAACAGGATTTAGATTTTCTTACATGGGATTATTTCAAACCAGAAAGATCTCTGAAACAGCCTGACTAAGAATTCTTTCCTGATTTAGGTCACAAAGTAATTTACACTCAATTTTGTCTTCTATCTTTTATGAATACCTTGTGTTAGAGTTTGGGGTTTTTTTTTCTTACTTTAGCTTTCAAATGAGAATAGCTTATAACCCTCAATGTGGAGAAGTAGTGATAATGTCAATTGTCTCCAACTCTGTAACTTGTCCTTTTTGAATGGCTCTTCCAGAAGTTCAAATTCTCATTTTCAGAACTGTAAGGACCTTTGGAATAGATAAAGTCCTCAAAGCACAGGAATGATTAATCTTAATGTGTATTAAAATAAGCAGGTATGACAAAAGGCCAGCTCTGTTGAACAGGGAACTCTGGACTGGGTTCAGACACAAGAAAGGAAGCTTGTGAAAGGTAAAAGTGGGGATAGGATACCTCAGAGGAATATGGAAGCATTGCCCATACAGGCAGTGATGGAATTAGGAAAAAACAAATTTCAAATGCAGCTGAAGCTGGTAAGGGTATGTGAAAGACGTCAAGGACTTCTGTAAGTACACTATCAGGAAAAGGAAGACCAGGTATACTGTGGGTCTTCTGCTGAATGTATCGGACAACTTAATAATGAGGGTGGATGAAAAAGTTGAGATATTTTCTTTATCTGAATTTTTGGTGGCAAGGACTGTTCTTAGGCATCCTTGGTTCCTGTGCTCAGCTGAGCAGTTTAGGAAAGAGAAGTAGTAGCATCAATAGAAGAAGAATATAAGGTGATGGATTCTTAAGCAAACTGGACATGCACAAGTCCATGGGAATATATTCAAGGATGCTGAGTAAATTGACAGACATCACTGTAGTAATTGGGGAGAGATCTTGACATCTGCAAAAATGTACATCATAATCATCTTCAGAAAGGGCACTAGGAGGACTTAGAGGACTACAGGCTGGTCAGCCTAATTAGAGGAGAATTTACAGGACTGGTCTGCCTAATAAGGACCAAACCCTTCTTGAAGTCATTCCAGGCACATGAAGTTCAAGAAGGTGGCTTGGAACAACCAGAATGTATTTAGCAAAGGAAAAATGATGACTGACCAGCCTGAATGGCTTTAAAATGGCTGGACAATGAGAGAATTAGATATTTCGAAAGATTTCTCAACACAAAGGGTAGTCAAACATTGGAACAGGCTGCCCAGGGAAGTGGTGGAGTCACCATCCCTGGCTGTATTTAAAAGATGGATAGATGAGGTGCTTAGGGACATGGTTTAGAGATGGGATTGGTAGTGATAGGTTAATGGTTGGACTCCATGATCTTAAAGGTCTTTTCCAACCACTATGATTCTATGATTCTAAGAATTGTTGTGGTTTAACTTGACTTTACTGAGACATTTGACATCTTGCTATTGCATTTTGATAGCCAAGATGAGGGAATATGGACTTGCACCCAAAGTGGGTGAAAATCTAGCTGTGCTCAAAGTGTAGCAGTCAATTATTCCACGACTAACTGTCAATCAGTTCCCTGGGGTCAGTTGTGGGCCTGGTACTGTTTAACATCTTTGCTGGGGACCTCTGCCACAGAAAACCAGGCATCTCAGTGAATTCTCCAAAGACTCCAAACTGGAGGGAGCAGACAGCGAGCTAGAGGTCAGGGCCCAAAATTCAAAAGTATCTTGATAGTCTGTAGAATCTGGCTGACAGAAACCTCATTAAGTTCAGCAAAAGCAAAGGCAAATTCCTGCATTTGTGACAGAATAACATCTTGCAACTGAAAAAGCTAGGGTTAGTGAGCTAGAAAGCATCTTTGGAGTAAAAGATGAGAATCTGGGAGTCTGATGGACAACAACCAGAAAAATGTCTAGTGGTAAACAACCAACAATGCGTTCTTTTAGTGATGAAGGCTAACTACACTCTGGTTAGTGAAGCAAACAGATTGAAGGAATTTCTTTTTCTTCTTTTCTCAACCCTTCTGAGACCATATCTGGAATATTGTGTCCAACTTTGGGCTCCGCAGAATAAGAGAGAGAGTGACAAAATGGAGTCCAGATGAGGGTACCAAGGTGACAAGTGGGCTGGAGCACATGCAATATGACGTGAAGGTGAGGAAGTATGAAGTAGCCAACCTGGGAGAGGAGAGAGAAGAGGATTTAACTTGCTCTCTTCAGCAGCTTAAGGGATGCTTATAAAGCTGTGAAAGTGAAAGACTTTTTTGGAGGTGCACAGAAGAAAAGGTAACAAAAGTTTCTGCAAGTGAGCTTCTAATTGAATATAATGGATATAATTGTTACAGTGAAGGTGATTAAGCACCAGAACAGGCTGCCCACAGAGGCTGTGATATCTTCCCTCTTTCAACACTCAACTGGACAAGACCCAGAGAAACCTAAATTAACTTTGATGTTGAAGTTACTTTGAGCAGGAGGTTGACCTGCTCAGGTGACCTCCAGAGGTGATGAAAGTTTTGTCCTCCACATTACCTAAAGGTGAACAGCTAATCCTACACTAGCCAAACATAAGAAGTTGAAAAGTCCTTAATTTCTTAGCAACAGCTAAAAGCATCAGTCTGTTATCAACATTCTTCTCATACCATATCCCATACTAAATCCAAAACACAGTGCTATTCTAGCTACTAAAAAGAAAATTAACTCTGTCCCAGACAAAACCAGAACAGATATTAATCAGGAAGTAGTATGCACTGTCCACTAACAAGCAAGGATCACTGAACTTTCCATTGTGTGGGGAATAGTGATGAACAATCTCTGGTGTGTGCACTGTGTGCAAACTGTGGGAAGATTTAAACAGCAAGAAGTGGATGAACACAGGAAAGCTGCTTACTACACTATGGCCTCATTCTGCTTTGCACTTCACTTTCTTTTGTTATTTGCATCAGTACAAAACAAGGTGGAAAAGACTCATAAATTGTAATTACAATGTTTTACAGTTCCTTAGCAGAGTTAGTCCAAGATATTATGATTCTCTACTATGTCAGTTTTATGTTGGCACAATGCTGTTTATTTCAATAAATGTTCTTATTCCTACCATTTGGTGTGAAGGAGTGAAGAAACAAATATATCTTTGTAGAGTCAGCCGTTAGGTGTACAGATATGTATACTCATCACCAGTCTCATGGAAAGAAGTTAATTTCAAAACTTTCCATAAGAAGTCTTATCCCACAGGAAAACAAGAGATATGTAAAGAAATACATTATTTTATTCTTAAAAAAAAAGAATTGAGAATCCTGTTTGAATTTTCCTGTTTACCATAGTGAGAGAAAAATGGGCTCTAAAGTATTTTGCATAGTTTCCTAATATGAAAAGCAAAACAAAAGTCCTTTTTTTCAATGGATTTATTTTATTTTACTGATCAGTTGCTTACTCCCTACTGGCTTTACTCAGTTTTCATAAGGAGCTTCACATCTTTGGGTCAAAAAGATAAATTACTTAGATGGGAAGTGTTCAAAAAAAAGAGGTACTTGACCTAGTGGCAGGCTACAGTCTTGCTGGTTTTCTTTTCCCCTTTAATGATGCTAGCCTTTCATTCTGTTTGTGTGATGTGATAAAAGCAATTTTGGAGGCAATGTTAGTCTGTTACTAAGTCTTTTTAAACCTAGGTGGTGCACCAGGCAAATAATCACAGAATCATAGAATGGTAGGGGTTGGAAGGGACCTCAGGAGATCATCTAGTCCAACACCCCTGCCAAAGCAGGTTCCCTACAACAGGTTGCACAGAAAAGCTTCCAGGCAAGTTCTGAACACCTCCAGAGGTGGAGACTCCATAACCTCCGCGGACAGCCTGTTCCAGTGCTCTGGCACTCTCACAGTAAATAAGTTTTTCCTTAAGTTTGTCTGGAACTTTCAGCGTTCCAGTTTTTGCCCATTGCTCCTTGTCCTGTCACTGGGCACCACCGAAAAGAGCCGGCCCCATCCATTTGGCCCCTGCACTTCAGATATTTGTAGACATTGAGAAGATCCCCTCTCAGTCTTCTGTTCTCCAGGCTGAAGAGTCCCAGCTCTCTCAGCCTTTCCTCATACGAGAGATGCTCCAGGCCCCTAATCACCTCTGTGTTCCTTTGCTGGACTCTCTCTAGAAGGTCCCTGTCTTTCTTGAACTGGAGAGCCCAGAACTGGACACAGAATTCCAGATGTGGCCTCACCAGGGCAGAGTAGAGGGGGAGAAGAACCTCTGCCGACCTGCTGGCAACGCTCTTTTTAATGCACCCCAGGATACCGTTGGCCTTCCTGGCCACAGGGGCACATTGCTGACTCATGGACAGCCTGCTGTCCACCAGGACACCGGGTCCTTTTCCACAGAACTCCTCTCCAGCAGGTCAGCCCCTAAACTGTACTAATGTATGTGGTTATTCCTCCCCAGGTGGAGTCTACATTTGCTCTTGTTGAACCTCATCAGGTTCCTTTCCACCCAACTCTCCAGCCTGTCCAGGTCTCGCTGGATGGCAGCACAGCCTTCTGTTGTGTCAGCTACTCCTCCCAGCTTCGTATCATCAGCAAACTTGCTGAGGGAGGACTCTACCCCTACATCCAGGTCGTTGATGAAGATGTTAAACGAGGTCGGACCCAGTACCGACCCCTGGGGAACACTGCTAGTTACAGGCCTCCAACTAGATTCTGCACCACTGATCACAACCTTCTGAGGATTTAACTAGACACTAAGCTTATACCTTCTGACTTCCATCTAGAAAACCTAGCTGGTTATAGTAGTACTAGTTGCATAAATAATTCAGAACAAAATAGGCATCCACATCCAAAAAGCTCAAGTCTTTTCCAACATCATGTTAGTCCAGTTTTAGATTTGTGCATTGAATCACACCAGTTGCTGATGTCATACAGCACCACTGTGAACACTTGAATTCCTAAGCCAATTACTGTGTACCCTTTGCAATCTCAGTGTTGCAGTATGAGGACCCTTTGGGGCACTGAAGCTGGAGTCATATCTCCTAGGGACATGGCATGTGTTACATAACATGTCCTCTACACTTAATTTCGCTTTATTAATAGCCACAGTACACAAGTGTCAAAATAGAGCTTGAGCATGCATCATTAGGCATCGTGACTGATTAGGACTTGGACTCAGGAGAGAGCACACCACCCAAACTGTAGGTATGCACAAAGTAGCATCACCAGTCATAATCATACTAAACATGATTATATGTCAGGAGTTTTCAAGCTTTTGTGATTTCTGGGTTACATAGATCACTTTAAAAATATATTTTATTTGCTGTAGAAGATATGTGGAATTTGTCTTACCAGTCATTTATCTTAGTTCCCTTACAAACACCTCCAGGACCACCATAGATAATGGACCACAAGAAGAAAACACTGATACACACTGTTGAAAACGTTAATTCCTCCTACTCAGATTGTAGTGTAGGGCAGCAATGAGAATGCATGACTGATTACATAATCTTTTTAATCTTCCTGGTAAAATTCTTTAGCTAATATTGCATAAATACAAGGCTGGATGTGCATCTGCAGTAGTCAACACCTTCACAGATCTGATGTTTTTCTAGTTGGTATTAAAAGGTGTAAATTTCTTCTCAATTAAATTTATCCAAGGAAAGAGTATTTCTGCTGAGACCAGAGATATAAGTGAAGCAAGATTCAAATTTACTGGCTTTTTGTTTTCTACTCTATATCTTCTGTAATTTTTCAAAGAAATTCAAAGACTCTGTGAAATGGTGCATTTGTCCTTGGTAATATTTTATACTGACTTACACAATAATAAGTGATTAAAGCAAAAAGCTTGGATGTAAGATACATAAAAACTTTTTTTTTTTTTGCCTGTGAGAAGTGGCCTTGAAGAATATATGAAACATAATTGCACTACCTGAAAAGTGTAAAGGTACTCCACTGGAACTGTAACTGAGGCTTAACATAGAAGGCCATGGAGAATCAAACTCTTCCATCTAAAGTTTAGACTTCATATCTCTGAGTAGAAAGTCCCAATTAATGTTTTAGTAAGGCTTAAAAGCTTTATTTTCTGTTGGGAAAACTTATTACAACATTAAAAAAATCCTCAAATAGGCTTTTCACAGGGAAAATTAAGTTTTAATGCTTCAAAAATTGCCATGGGGACTTCCTGTTTTGAGAATAACTTCCAGCACAGCTACCCAGTGTTGCTTAAACAAGTTTTTTCTAAACATTAAAAGTTTGAAAAAATTTTCTTGCTAGGTTTGCGTTCAAGTCCTACTTTTTACCACTCATATTTTACTATCTTTTCGTACTGAAGGAGCTAACATTCCTGAATGGTCCTCAAATACTAAAAATGACAAAGAAAAAAAAAAAAGTCCACAAATAAATCCTCAACATAAATATAGACACCATTGTCCCAGAATTACAGGAGAAGTTCATGGAACACATCCTGGTTGAGCTGCAAATGTACAGCAAGCTGAAACTCTCTGCCAACACAAGAATATAGGTCTCCCAGAATGAGAATATAGATCTCTTTTATAATAATGGCAAAAATAATTCCTGGGTTGCATCAAGAGAAGCATGGCCAGCAGGTCGAGGGAGGTGATTCTCCCTCTCTATTTTGCTCGCGTAAGTCCCCACCTGGAGTACTGTGTCCAGTTCTGGAGCCCCCAACACAAGAGAGACATGGACCTGAACGAGTCCAGAGGAGGCCATGAGGATGATCCAGGAGCTGGAGCACCCCTCCTACGAGGACAGGCTGAGAGAGTTAGAGCTGTTCATCCTGGAAAAGAGAAGGCTCTGGGAAGATCTTATAGCAGCCTTCCAGTACCTGAAGGGGGCCCACAGGGAAGCTGGGGAGGGGCTTTTTACAAGGGTAGGTAGTGATAGAACAAGGGGTAATGGCTTTAAACTGAAATAGGGTAGGTTTAGATTAGATATTAGGAAGAAGTTTTCACTGTGAGGGTGGTCAGACACTGGAACAGGTTGCCCAGAGAAGTTGTGGATGCCCCCTCCCTGGAAGTGTTCAAGGCCAGGTTGGATGATGCTTTGAGCAACATGATCTAGTGGAATATGTCCTTGCCATGGCAGAGGAGTTGGAACTAGATGATCTTTAAGGTCCCTTTCAAACCATACTATCTTACGATTCTATGATTCTATGAATTCCTTCAATAGTGGGAAAATCTATAGATATTTTTGAAATTTAAAAATAATCTGAATGGGTTATAGTAAACTTAATAGTTCACAACTCAATTTAAATTCATACTATTGTATGTAAATATTGGGATACTTATTCTGTGACTTCATAAGAATGTCAATTGTTCTATCAGTAATTTTGCTGGTTAGTATCTGTGCCTCTTATGTCCTCTTGTCTCTCTGTATATTAAGTATAAATCTACATGAGTAGTGGACATGTTTAAATTCTGTATGTGTGTCTGTAGGCACATATATACACAACAGATCCAAAGATCCCAAAAGTTTTTAAACAGTTACAAGTGAAAATTATAGCAAAACAATTTAAATAGTAGAGGACAGAATAGGACTGCATAGGGCAGAGACTGAAATATTGTCACCATTGTGAGGTGGAACTTGAGGATGAAAGGGTACTATGCATTTTGATTACCTGAGAAAACACAGAAAACTTGTGGCTTTTTTTTTTTCTTTGTTTTTAATTTACTGTGTAAGCGTGATCTGAAATGCCTCATCTTGACTTTGTGTTCAGATCAGTGAGAAGGTTGTTTTGTCAGAAGAAAGTCTAGTTTGAGTATTTGAACATACTTAGACTTGAGACAGGCACAAGTCATTCTGCTTTTCCATTGTAGCTGCAGTTCAGGGGATACTCAAGGTAAAGGAAAGTAGGGGACTTTATTGATGAAAAGAAGTCCCCTGTAGGCTATAAGCATAATACATTCCTAGAATCAAGAATCTATATTCCAACTAAGTCCTACTTCAGGCATTTCCCTTGGGTAGAATACAAGTTGGGTTTTGGGTTTTTTGTTTCTTTTTCTCAGTGTTTTTTGAAGCAAAACTAGTGATCCATTTTTTTGGCCACATTTTCCTTTTTAAAACCCTTTTCCCTAACTTTACAAAACTTTGAAGAGTTCAAGCTGACATTTCCTGGTGAGTCTCAGGAAAATTTTGGAAACCATTAAAAAAAATTATTTAGATTCTTTCAAGAAATAAATTGGGAAAATATTTTATCTGTAAAACATTTTACTAAATTGTATGATAGTTAAAAAACAACAACAACAAAAAAAAAACCCAAAAAACTATAACCCTTGTATAAAGCAGTTACTTGAGAAGCTACAATGACTTATTTTTTTTTGGAAAGGGGATTTGTGATTTGGAAGGTGAAGATTAGTGTACTTTTTTGTGTTTTCCAGAAAGAGATGTTTACATTTTTGTTAGGTATACAACTTTGCTTCCCACTTGCTCAACAAAGTATTGTTGAACACTTTTTCAAATATTTCTATGTACTGTACATGTACTTCATTGTAGAAACAATGACTAAAATTTCTTACCAAGAGAATCACCACATGAAGAATATTTCTCTAATCAAATGACAAATATGACAATCTGGTCATATTAGCTGAGGTTAGCTGCCTTAAAAATCTAATGGAGGTGTTTCTTACCATTGCTCTCTCTGCTTGTTCTGGAGTGGGTGGAATAAAAGTAAAAAGAAAAAAAAAATGTACCTTGTTTTTGCCTGAAAAGGTGGAAATACATATGTTTTCCTGTGAATAATTCATCCTCAAACCCTAGATTTTTCTTCACCTTGTCAGGTCTTGCTTCCAAAATGCTGAGGGTCTTTTTACTACACTAAATCAATGCCTTGGTTTTCTAATGGGAACAGTACCATACTTGTTTTTTTCATATCTCTTCCTAAAGCCTTTGAAGGTCAACAGATTGAAGACCTCTTAACTTTTAACTGTTTTCCTGTTTTTCTCACAAGGGGTTCTCTGGATAGAGAGTGAGCAAGGCTTTGTTTGTCAAAACTTGCTAAATATCTAGTTGGAGGAATTAAAATGTCACTCCCTCTATTTTGCCAATAGTGTAGAAACACTTGCTGTAATTCTAATGTTTAAAACTAGCTTTGACTAAGAAAATATATACTAAGAAAATCTAGACAAAGACAAACTCACTGGTAGCTTGAACAGATGCAATTTAATTTACTTCAGATATGTTTTACCTCCCTGCAACAGTGCTAATTAAATGTTACTTAAACCAGGACCTAGAGTTCTCATCAAGCAGTAGATAACAGTGGAATTAAGGAAATAATCCCAGTTCCCCTTAATAATGGATACTTGATTACTGATACAAACTACAGCATTCCATCTGACTGTCGACAAGGGGTGCATCCATTACGCATCTGGGTTCTCAATATTCTGGAATCAATGAAGGAGGAAAGTACAGCTGCAAAGCTAACTCTCTGTCTCATCTCTCAGTTGCACAGGAAAAATCTTCCCATGTGAAAGTTCATTCAACTTCTGAGTGGTGTGACTAAAAATTCAGAAAGAGAACAAAGGTAAATGTTCATACCTGATTAGGTCAGGATGGGTCCCTTCATAATCATTGTAGAGCATTCTAGGGCACAATTCATTTCAGGCTGAAGTTAGTAGCTACTATAGGCCTTAAACATTGGTGATTTCCCTGATGAATACTCTGATGTCTGACAGCAATTTCTGTGGGTCACAGCTCAGGTGTCACAGAAAACTTCAGCAAAAGGGTAGGGCAGTGAAATAGTAGCTGACATGCAGACAGGTCCTCATGTGTGGTGGGGTCAAGGTATTACAGTAAAATTTAACTTAGTGTTCTTTTCTGTGACAGATGTTATTTTATTACATTATTACAAATTTGTAAAAAATATCCTTTTACTCTGAAATCATCCCTAACTTTGAAAGTAAAGAAAACCCTCTTAATCTAGATAAAGTATTAAACTGCAGAGCATTTTTATAAATCCCTATTTACACTACGTTCAAGTCGGGCAGTTATCTTCATGCTATTTGATAAAACCTCACCAACTGATAAGTATAAACTCAATACTTAATAAATTGCTAGAACAATTAATAAAGCAGATAATTTGTAAACACCTGGAGGAAAATAACTTGTAAATAGTAGGCAACACGGGCTCATCAAAAACAAATCATGCTGAACTAACCTCATTTCTTTCACTGATAGGATTACAAGCTTAGTGGATAAAGGAAATGCTGTGGACATACTACGTCTTGATTTTAATAAATAATTTGATACAGTTCCACATAACATTCTCATAAGGAAACTAGAGAAATGTTGATTAAATGCAATCACTGCTAAATAAATACAATGCTGGAGAGAATAAAAAAAGAAAAACCAAACAAACGAAAAAAGCAAACAGCAAAAATACAAACCTCAGAGCAATTATTAATGGTTCAGTGTCAGGTTAGGAAGAAGTGTCAAGTGTGGCCTACAGAGGTCTGTTCTGGGTCATGAGTCCAATTCTGCTTAATATTTTCACTGTGTGCTTGGGAAACAAAGTAGAAAGCATGCTAATCAAGAAAGCAGAAGATAAAACATAAGAACAAGTTACATTTCCTTGGATATTATAAATAGTGCCACAAAGATTTTAAAACAAAACGGAAAACAGACAGCACAAATCCCTGCAAAAAGTTCTACCCACTCTTTGAATTTTCATCAATGTCTTAAGAAGGAAAGATGATTTTCCCTGGGCTGGGTCAGTCAGGATGGTTCACTTCCACACACAAGAATCTTCCATACAAAGTTTGGGATGGATCAGAAACTCAAAGGGCTTTTCGTGAAGCAGTGAGCCTCACACTGAAGCAGATCCTGGGTGTAACCAGACTGGGATCAAGTGCCTTCCATAATCATTCCTAGCCTTCTAAGTCTTCTGAGGTAGAATGCACAGTACAGATTTAGTTGTTTTTCTCGCCTAATGAGTTTGTAGTATATGAGAATGGGGATCAGTTAAAAAAAAATCCGAAAATGTCAATTTTAATCCCTAGTTATGCCAGTTTTAATTTTTTTTAAGTAAGTAAGAAGAATCACAGAAAAAAAGTTAAAATTATATATTGGTCAACATTATCAGCACAAAGGAAAGCCTGGTTTATGATTAACTAAATGTCACAGACCACGCTTATCTAAATGTAAGAGAACTGTCTGATAACATTACAAACTCAATACTGCAAAGTGGTACTGTATGTACATTAAGCAAACAATTAGATAATTAACAGCTTGATACCCATCAAGCTTTAGACAGAGCATGGCATTGGATTTTGGGTTTCACTCAAAAAAAAAAAAAAAAGAAGAGATGGAAAAGTCAGAGCGAAAACCAGCTATGATCTAGGAATGTATAAATAAATATTAGGATGATGGGGATATTTATTCTTATTAATTGATAAAGATAAAATAAAAACTAATGAGCTGAATCAACAGAGAAAGATTAGAATAAATATTAGACCAAACAGAATATACAAAGTTTCAATTATATAAATTTATCAATTACTTCAGTTATATAACTTTATCAATTACAAGCCAGTTCTTCTTTAACTCTTCAGTTATATAAATTTATTTAAATTATATATAATAATATTATTTTTTTCAATTATACACGTACAACTTTAGCAATGCCACATTCTCCATGGTCTGGAAGGGCATCGTAGGAAAAGGTGTCACCTAAAAATATAGTTCAGAGATGCACAAAACTAGCAACACTAAGTTTGTGGAAGGACAACTGCAGTATGCTTTTATCAGATTTGTACACATTAAAAGGACTACACAGATGCGTAGGAATTTAACCATCAGACAGAAATTACCCCCTGAGGAGCAGTAGTGAATTTAGAAGTTTTTTTTCATTAATAAATACTGATAAGAACTAGTATGGTTTCTCACCTAAGCAGCTGCTGTCTGAATAGACATGCTGGGTTAAGGAAGTAATATCATTACCCTTCTCTTACAGGATGGAGAATTAGAGCTCCATTGATGTTAAGAGTCCATCATTTCCGAATTAAGTGATTTGTGGACATTTCTGCTACAGTGCAAATGTTGGCATATGTAGGTCAGATAACGCTCACTCATCTTCAGCTACCGGGCGCATATAAGTTAGGTGTTTAAACCTTTTATTCTCTTCTTATAGACAGTATAGACCCTTGAAAACATTTTGTGAGGAAGGCAAAGTAACAAGTTTTTCCCTGTTTGGCAACAGTGGAAGAAGGGGCAGACATTTTAACTTTTAGAGTCCTTTTAACTATATTTTTTAGAACCAGTGTTGGTGGTTAAGAAGGAAAGAGACCAAAAAATGTGAACGTATGTACTTGTGTGCAGGTGATAAAGTGACAAAGTTATTCTGAGTTATAGAAAAAAGGAAAGGAGAAGATTAAATGTACAGTGAATGATAGAGAATCAGGCCTTGCAATCAAGAAAGAAGAAAAAAAAGAAAAAAATAGAAGGCAGTAAGAAAATAATTAGGAGACAGAGGAAATAGCAGGTTGTAAAAATGGAAAAAGGGACAGGAAAGAATGCAAAGATATCAAAAATTTAAATTTTGCAAAGAAACACAAATTTATTAATGTAGATAATAACAATGTGTTCATATAGTTCTGGTAAGTTAGCAATAAATGCTGTTAAGTTGGCAATGACTGCTTAATCACAACCATTTCTGCTTCATCCTTTTCATTGACGTCTAGCATGGCTGGCATAGTCTTTATGTGAATCATAGGGTTATTTTGTCAAGTGGATGAGAAAAAGAGTTTATATTTACCACAGACTGTCCTGGGGACTTACAGAAGATAAATACTTACACCAAGATGTTCCAAAACCTATTTTTGAATAAAGCTGTAAGCTGCAATAGATTCTTTCTGATGCTCCTCTCCATGAAATTTTATTAAAGCACTGGCCATTTGAGAAAATGCAGTATGACAACAGGCAGATATATTAACAAGAGAAGTCTTGGTCAGATACAAATACTAAAATTCTAAACAGATATTAGCCAGAACTGCTAATGCTGAACAATTACTCCAGAGTTAGTTCATTAAAAAATCAAACAAAAAAAAAAATCTGTTTTAATATTGTTTTATAATATACTCTTAGCTAAAAGGCTGTTAGCAGGACTCCACCTACTAATTTTGTGTGACATATTGTTTCCCTATTTAACATGTGCTTCAGTGAGTCTACATTTACAGTTTACTTTCCCAGCCTTATTCACTTTAGTCATTAATTTTATTTTAAGTTATTTAGCTCTACAGCAGTATGTCTTCAACACCATCTTTTACCAGCTATATAAAAGAGTACAGGAAGATTCCTCTCTGTTCTTGATCATGCAGTTTTAGTAAGAGGAAGGTGACAGTATAATCTTCTAATGATAACTCCCATAGAAACATTTTCACAGTCTTAGAAGTGAAATGTCTTTGTTACAGAGTCAGTAAATGAGGAGATGTGCAGAAGTCAGATGTGAGTGAAGCAGTTCTAGGCTTTTCTGTGAGTTCTGCAGGTTCCAGTATTGTCTCTTTAGTGTACATCACTGCAGTGATTGTATTAATTTAAGTGAAAATCTTTTTTTTTTCTTTTTTCTCAAACCAGCTAATACAAGGATGGCTTCTGTTTCTGTGTGCATGTGGTTTTATTTCATTAAAGATTCCTCTCTTATGCATACTGACCATTGGTTACAGGTATAGAACAAAGCGTTGAAAAGTTAAAAAAAGGAAAATGTCCACTGAAGAAAAGCATATGGAAACACATGCAGATCCCATAAACATTCTAACTTTCATAGAGCCAAAAGAAATATGTGTAAGTATGTGTTACCTGCTGCCATATTCTTGTTATGATTTCAGTGTCATTGGGTGCTGTATAGCAAAAGCATTTCTCCTAAAGAAAAGTTGCTTTAACAGTGCTGGCTCCCAATGTGGGATTTTTTTTTTTTTTTTTTTTTTTAACTAAAAACCAAAACCAAATTATATAATTTCCTTCTATGCTACCCTAACTTCATGCAAATCCACATAATATCCAAATTTATCTCCTTTAACCCAAATTTCCTGTTCACTATGACAAACTATATTTACCTACATTTTCAAACTATATCTGAATATGTATTTTTAGATGCTTCCCACATCATATACTATACCGAAAAGAAAAAAAAAAAAAAGTAAAAAAAAAACATAAACAAACAAACAGATTGCAGAAGAAAAGAGGATCTTTTGAAACTAAACTGAACAGTCTTTACACATAACTTTCCTAGATCTCTCCCAGTGAATCCCATAAGCCTCAAGAAATTCTGGAAATTAAATTCATTTTCTGGATATTCCTTGAATGTCCAGACTCAAAGTCTGGGTGTTAGTGTGCTACTTAGAAAATATATTTCTATATATTCTATATATATATATATGTCTGAAGACTGGACATTAGTGCCATATTAGTTCCCTGTGAACTTGACATGTGTGAAGGAACCAAAGCTCTTAGGCTGTTGCTAACAGTGAAAACACAAGAGAAAGTTGGTTTCTCAGGTAACAAGGCACAAAATGATTTAAAGGTTTCTAGGTCAGAATCAACACCTACCTGCTATTTGGAACTCTTTTAGCTGCTTCTGCATGTCAGTGAAGTAGCTATTCATGTCTCTAGGAGAAACTCCAATCATTAATGAGCAGCTGAAGGTTCCCATTGGAACAAACCTATTCTTAGTCACACAGCAAAGATCATCTTTATACTGAAAATATATATTTTAGTACCAGTAGGGAAAACTATGCTGAAAAGACTGCCATTCTGCAAATAATAAAGAGTACTTTTAGACCTGCTGCACGAACATCTGGAAACACTGGGTTCAAGTTGTGGTCTTTACAATAAATTATATTATGGCCTCTGATAGATTTAAGTGGAAAAATTGTTAAGTTTGAAACTAGTTCTTGAAAATTTATCCTATAGTGAATTAGATTAGCTTAATTGTTTACAGTAAAATATGGTGATCTGGTGTGGTTTGAATTTTTGGGGGCCTATTTATAGAGAAGATATAGGTAAGAAATAGTGAAGAACCCCAATTTAATGAAGTTGCATTTAGTCAGGGCACTTTAAAAATTACCAGTCAGGTCCTAATAAAATGTTTATGTTCTTCTCTCAAGTTTAGAATTAATAAGCGTATAAAAAAACCTGATACAAATGAAGATATTATGTGAGACACTGCAATATCAGTTTACAAATTAGATAGGAGTCACAGGTCAGATTGTACTGGTGAGCAGTCATTACTATAATTTAAGTTACCGAGATATACAGATGTATCTACTATGTACAGCCTCCTAGGTCCCAAATTCACCAAAGAGTTTATGTGCTCTTCATGTGCAGTGTCAACTACTCAGCTGGTTTTTTCAAGTGAAATGAAGTGTAACCTCTGGATTTAGGTTAAATCCAAGTGTATGAGAATGTATTTGCTCTAGGAATACTCTGATGCATCCACCGACACTGTGTTGTCTTCCAACCCCCATTCTGATATATTGCAGCATAGCCATCACATTATCATCTCAGGTACTTTGAACTGAAAAATCATGCACAAAAATAAAAATTACATCTTTAAAATCAGAACACAAGGACCAGAAAAGATCTTGGCCAAGTTGTAAACCTTGTAAATGTATGCAATTTTCCCTAAAGAGGACTGGGAAAAGTAGTGTGCTCACAGTCCTTTCCCTATGCAGCGTGGTCACAGTCCTCTGCATAATCTGACTTGAGGTCTAAGGTTGTTTAGTGGTATAAGTGCAGACAAAGTCAGACAAGGTAAAAAAATTAATTGCATCAACAAGAAACATTCCCTCTTATTTGAATATTTCATGTCTAAATAGAAAGAATATTGTAGAAAAGTTGTGTTATTAATCACCTGAATAAGGTAGCTATATTGACTGGGACATGCTAAGGGAGATGAGAGAGATTACAATGGCAGAAAACTCAGTAATAATGAAGAACTCAATTATTCCCATGAATAATTTTGAGACATGTTCTAAAAACTAATTTTAGATGCTATAATGATTGCCTCTTGGAGCAGCTATTTTTTAATATAATTCCGAGCAAAGTACAAGAACTTACTGAAATTTTTACTACAGAAGAACCATTCTGAAATCCTGACTATAGTACATTTAAATTCCTTTTCCTTATAGGAATGAAAAAATAATTAAAAATTTTAAACACACACACACAGATAGATAGATAGATAGATATATATATATATAAAAGGAGAACTCTATAAAAATAAGCAATACTAGGAAAAAAACCCAAGAAATTGAAAGAAGAAAAAGGATGAAATATTGAATGTGTAATGGAAATTTTGCAAAGTTCATGGTGATCAAGCAAATTATGGTATTGATAAAAAGCAGAATAAATAAACTGTTAGAATTAAAAGCTTACTCTCAGAGTGGGATTTATAGCCATGTAAGGAAGATCTAAATATCATGAGCTCTGAAAAGTTTAATGTAGGGTCAAACTAAGACCAAAAAAAAGATTTAGAGGTCAATATTGTGAAAGGCATGAAAATTAATAAGCCTTTTTTTCCAACCAATCAGAAGGAGAATATTTGCCACAGAGTCTGCAGAACTGATAGATGATGAAGATGTAATGGGAGAACTCAAAGGAGATAAGACCATGGTAGAAAAATTAAATTAGTTCTTCATATTGATACTCTCCACTGAAGAGTTTAGGAAGGTTCCCACAGTAGTTGTTTTCTTTGCAAAAGATGAACTAGAGGAACTATGTTAAATTAAAATGTCAACAGAAGTGATTTTAGACCAAATAGATAAATTAATAGTAACAAATTGCCAAGACAAGATAGTATACACTTAGGGGTTCTTAAATAGCTCAAATATGACCTTATCATTTGATCAGAAATCTTATACTATTGCTTAAGTCAGGTTCTGTACAAGAAGAATGGAGGTTAGCAAATTTTATGCTATTTTTTTAAAAAAAAAGGATCCTTAGAGAAAGTTGACAGGAGAGATGCAGGAAAGATGCAGAAAATTAAGAAATTATATGTCTGATTCTTGACAGGTAGATTGTTAGGATAGGAGTTATGTATACATGGATGAATACAATAAAATGGGGAAGAATAAAATTTTGTTGAGAAAATTCTGGCTTTTTTAAAGTTCTTAAAAGAATAAACCAGCATATGGGTAATGGTGATCTGTATCTAGTTGATACACCATGTCTGGATTTTCAAAAAAACTTTTGACAAGGTCCTCTATAAAAGGCCCTTCCTTATAAAAAGGCCCTTTATTTTTATTTAAAAATAAAAAAAAGAACCTCCACTTGTTGATTTACAAATACCTGAAGGACAGGGAGTGAATAAACATCTAAACAGGAAACTATAACAGGAGTAAATGATCAGTTTTAACCACGAAAGTCTCACTCTTCGTGAAAGATTGCAAAGGTTCTTCTCCTAACTAACTGGGTGATAAAAAGGTAGACGCAACCTGTACAAAGCTATGTGCGTGGGGAAAAGACCAACAAATTCTCACTGTCTGTAAATGGTGGATGGGTCTAAACTGGTCATTGTTAACCCAGAAAAGATATTTACAGCTACTCTGGATACATCTATGAAGATTTCAGTTCCGTGTTCACGAACAATAAAAAACAAAACAAACAAATAAACACATAAGACTAAGAATTATTGGGGAAGAAAAACAGAACAGGACACTCTTTTACATAATAAAATAATAATCAGAGCCATTAGATGAGATTGTAATGTAATAGGTTTAGAACAATGAAAAAAATCTAAAGTTTGGAACTCATTGTAACAAGATAGTTTGGATGCCAAAGTTTTAAGTGAGTTCAAAAACCAGTTAGGTAAATAAATGGAAATTTTTCAAGAACTTTTAAACACTGAGATACAAACTGAAGTTTAGGAATTCCTCTAAGCTACACAGAGCTGGGAAAATATCTTGAGAAGTATGCTACTCTGTGTTTGCACTTTTTTAAAATAATTTTAAACATTTTATTATTATCTTAAGCAGTGAACATTTGTCACTAAGTGTGGTGGGTTGACCCTGGCTAGAG